>NC_081355.1:117965445-118192945 GCF_030684315.1 Stegostoma tigrinum
GTCGGGGGAGCGTGCGTGTGTGTTGTCGGGGGAGCGTGCGTGTGTGTTGGGGGAGGAGCGTGTGTGTGTGTGTGTTGGGGGAGGAGCGTGTGTGTGTGTGTTGGGGGAGGAGCGTGTGTGTGTGTGTTGGGGGAGGAGCGTGTGTGTGTGTGTTGGGGGAGGAGCGTGTGTGTGTGTGTTGGGGGAGGAGCGTGTGTGTGTGTGTTGGGGGAGGAGCGTGTGTGTGTGTGTTGGGGGAGGAGCGTGTGTGTGTGTGTTGGGGGAGGAGCGTGTGTGTGTGTGTTGGGGGAGGAGCGTGTGTGTGTGTGTTGGGGGAGGAGCGTGTGTGTGTGTGTTGGGGGAGGAGCGTGTGTGTGTGTGTTGGGGGAGGAGCGTGTGTGTGTGTGTTGGGGGAGGAGCGTGTGTGTGTGTGTTGGGGGAGGAGCGTGTGTGTGTGTGTTGGGGGAGGAGCGTGTGTGTGTGTGTTGGGGGAGGAGAGTGTGTGTGTGTGTTGGGGGAGGAGCGTGTGTGTGTGTGTTGGGGGAGGAGCGTGTGTGTGTGTGTTGGGGGAGGAGCGTGTGTGTGTGTGTTGGGGGAGGAGCGTGTGTGTGTGTGTTGGGGGAGGAGCGTGTGTGTGTGTGTGTTGGGGGAGGAGCGTGTGTGTGTGTGTGTTGGGGGAGGAGCGTGTGTGTGTGTGTGTGTGTGTGTTGGGAGAGGAGCGTGTGTGTGTGTGTGTTGGGGGAGGAGCGTGTGTGTGTGTGTGTGTTGGGGGAGGAGCGTGTGTGTGTGTGTTGGGGGAGGAGCGTGTGTGTGTGTGTTGGGGGAGGAGCGTGTGTGTGTGTGTGTGTTGGGGGAGGAGCGTGTGTGTGTGTGTTGGGGGAGGAGCGTGTGTGTGTGTGTGTGTTGGGGGAGGAGCGTGTGTGTGTGTGTGTGTTGGGGGAGGAGCGTGTGTGTGTGTGTTGGGGGAGGAGCGTGTGTGTGTGTGTGTGTTGGGGGAGGAGCGTGTGTGTGTGTGTGTGTTGGGGGAGGAGCGTGTGTGTGTGTGTGTGTTGGGGGAGGAGCGTGTGTGTGTGTGTGTGTTGGGGGAGGAGCGTGTGTGTGTGTGTGTTGGGGGAGGAGCGTGTGTGTGTGTGTGTGTGTTGGGGGAGGAGCGTGTGTGTGTGTGTGTTGGGGGAGGAGCGCGTGTGTGTGTGTGTGTTGGGCGAGGAGCGCGCGCGTGTGTGTTGGGGGAGGAGCGCGCGCGTGTGTGTTGGGGGAGGAGGGCGCGCGTGTGTGTTGGGGGAGGAGCGCGCGCGTGTGTGTTGGGGGAGGAGCGCGCGCGTGTGTGTTGGGGGAGGAGCGCGCGCGTGTGTGTTGGGGGAGGAGTGTGTGTTGGGGGAGGGGCGCGTGTGTGTGCATTTGTGTTTTGGGGGAGGAGCGTGTGTGTGTGTTGGGGGAGGAGTGCGCGCGTGTGTATTGGGGGAGGAGCGCGCGCGTGTGTGTTGGGGGAGGAGCGCGCGCGTGTGTGTTGGGGGAGGAGCGCGCGCGTGTGTGTTGGGGGAGGAGCGCGCGCGTGTGTGTTGGGGGAGGAGCGCGCGCGTGTGTGTTGGGGGAGGAGCGTGTGTGTGTGTTGGGGGAGGAGCGTGTGTGTGTGTGTGTTGGGGGAGGAGCGTGTGTGTGTGTGTGTTGGGGGAGGAGCGTGTGTGTGTGTGTTGGGGGAGGAGCGTGTGTGTGTGTGTTGGGGGAGGAGCGTGTGTGTGTGTGTTGGGGGAGGAGCGTGTGTGTGTGTGTGTTGGGGGAGGAGCGCGTGTGTGTGTGTTGGGGGAGGAGCGTGTGTGTGTGTGTGTTGGGGGAGGAGCGCGTGTGTGTGTGTTGGGGGAGGAGCGCGTGTGTGTGTGTTGGGGGAGGAGCGCGTGTGTGTGTTGGGGGAGGAGCGCGCGTGTGTGTGTTGGGCGAGGAGTGTGTGTTGGGGGAGGGGCGCGTGTGTGTGCATTTGTGTTTTGGGGGAGGAGCGTGTGTGTGTGTTGGGGGAGGAGTGCGCGTGTGTTTTGGGGGAGGAGTGCGCGTGTGTGTGTTGGGGGAGGAGCGCGCGCGTGTGTGTTGGGGGAGGAGCGCGCGCGTGTGTGTTGGGGGAGGAGCGCGCGCGTGTGTGTTGGGGGAGGAGCGCGCGCGTGTGTGTTGGGGGAGGAGCGCGCGCGTGTGTGTTGGGGGAGGAGCGCGCGCGTGTGTGTTGGGGGAGGAGCGCGCGCGTGTGTGTTGGGGGAGGAGCGCGCGCGTGTGTGTTGGGGGAGGAGCGCGCGCGTGTGTGTTGGGCGAGGAGCGCGCGCGTGTGTGTTGGGCGAGGAGCGCGCGCGTGTGTGTTGGGCGAGGAGCGCGCGCGTGTGTGTTGGGCGAGGAGCGCGCGCGTGTGTGTTGGGCGAGGAGCGCGCGCGTGTGTGTTGGGCGAGGAGTGTGTGTTGGGGGAGGGGCGCGTGTGTATGTGTGTTGGGGTAGGAGCCTGTGTGTGTGTTGCGGGAGCAGCGTGTGTTGCGGTTGGTGACGCGTGTGTGTGTGTTGGGGGAGGCGGTGTGTGTGTTGGGGGAGGCGGTGTGTGTGTTGGGGGAGGAGTGTGTGTGTTGTGGGGTTGTGTGTTGTGGGGGAGGAGCGTGTGTGTTGTGGGGGAGGAGCGTGTGTGTTGTGGGGGAGGAGCGTGTGTGTTGTGGGGGAGGAGCGTGTGTGTGTGTGAGGGGAGGAGCGTGTGTGTGTGTTGGGGGAGGAGCGTGTGTGTGTGTGTTGGGGGAGGTGCGTGTGTGTGTGTTTGGGGGAGGAGCGTGTGTGTGTGCGTGTGTGTGTTGGGGGAGGAGCCTGTGTGTGTGTGCATTTGTGTGTTGGGGAGGAGCGTGTGTGTGTGTGTGTTGGGGGAGGAGTGTGTGTGTGTGTGTGTTGGGGGAGGAGTGTGTGTGTGTGTGTTGGGGGAGGAGTGTGTGTGTGTGTGTTGGGGGAGGAGTGTGTGTGTGTGTGTGTGTTGGGGGAGGAGTGTGTGTGTGTGTGTGTGTTGGGGGAGGAGTGTGTGTGTGTGTGTTGGGGGAGGAGTGTGTGTGTGTGTGTTGGGGGAGGAGTGTGTGTGTGTGTGTTGGGGGAGGAGTGTGTGTGTGTGTGTTGGGGGAGGAGTGTGTGTGTGTGTGTGTTGGGGGAGGAGTGTGTGTGTGTGTGTTGGGGGGGAGCGTGTGTGTGTGTGTGTGTTGGGGGAGGAGCGTGTGTGTGTGTGTGTTGGGGGAGGAGCGTGTGTGTGTGTGTTGGGGGTGGAGCGTGTGTGTGTGTTGGAGGAGCGTGTGTGTTGGGGGAGGAGCGTGTGTGTGTGTGTGTGTGTGTGTGAGAGCTGGGGGAGGAGCGTGTGTGTGTGTGTGTGTTGGGGGAGGAGCGTGTGTGTGTGTTGGGGGAGGAGCGTGTATGTGTGTTGGGGGAGGAGCGTGCGTGTGTGTTGGGGGAGGAGCGTGCGTGTCCGTGATGGGGGAGGAGCGTGCGTGTGCGTGGGTTGGGGGAGGAGGGTGCGTGTGCGTGGGTTGGGGGAGGAGGGTGCGTGTGCGTGGGTTGCAGGGGGAGTGTGCGTGGGTTGCGGGGGGAGCGTGCGTGTGCGTGTTGTGGGGGGAGCGAGCGTGTGTGTTGGGGGAGGAGCGTGTGTGTGTGTGTTGTGGGAGGAGCGTGCGTGTGTGTGTGTTGTGGGAGGAGCGTGCGTGTGTGTTGTGGGAAGAGCGTGCGTGTGTGTTGTGGGAGGACCGTGCGTGTGTTGTGGGAGGACCGTGCGTGTGTTGTGGGAGGAGCGTACGTGCGTGTGTTGTGGGAGGAGCGTACGTGTGTGTGTTGTGGGAGGAGCGTGCGTGTGTGTGTTGTGGGAGGAGCGTGCGTGTGTGTGTTGTGGGAGGAGCGTGCGTGTGTGTGTTGTGGGAGGAGCGTGCGTGTGTGTGTTGTGGGAGGAGCGTGCGTGTGTGTTGTGGGAGGAGCGTGCGTGTGTGTGTTGTGGAAGGAGCGTGCGTGTGTGTTGGGGGAGGAGCGTGCGTGTGTGTTGGGGTGGAGCGTGCGTGTGTGTTGTGGGAGGAGCGTGCGTGTGTGTTGTGGGAGGAGCGTGCGTGTGTTGTGGGAGGAGCGTGCGTGTGTTGTGGGAGGAGCGTGCGTGTGTTGTGGGAGGAGCGTGCGTATGTGTGTGTTGTGGGAGGAGCGTGCGTGTGTGTGTGTTGTGGGAGGAGCGTGCGTGTGTGTGTTGTGGGAGGAGCGTGCGTGTGTGTTGGGGGAGGAGCGTGCGTGTGTGTGGTGGGAGGAGCGTGCGTGTGTGTTGGGGGAGGAGCGTGCGTGTGTGTGGTGGGAGGAGCGTGCGTGTGTGTTGGGGGAGGAGCGTGCGTGTGTGTGGTGGGAGGAGCGTGCGTGTGTGTTGTGGGTGGAGCGTGCGTGTGTTGTGGGAGGAGCGTGCGTGTGTTGTGGGAGGAGCGTGCGTGTGTTGTGGGAGGAGCGTGCGTGTGTGTGTGTTGTTGGAGGAGCGTGCGTGTGTGTGTGTGTGTGTGTTGTGGGAGGAGCGTGCGTGTGTGTGGTGGGAGGAGCGTGCGTGTGTGTGGTGGGAGGAGCGTGCGTGTGTGTTGTGGGAAGAGCGTGCGTGTGTGTTGTGGGAAGAGCGTGCGTGTGTGTTGTGGGAAGAGCGTGCGTGTGTGTTGTGGGAGGAGCGTGCGTGTGTGTTGTGGGAGGAGCGTGCGTGTGTGTGTTGTGGGTGGAGCGTGCGTGTGTGTGTTGTGGGAGGAGCGTGCGTGTGTGTGTTGTGGGAGGAGCGTGCGTGTGTGTGTTGTGGGAGGAGCGTGCGTGTGTGTTGTGGGAGGAGCGTGCGTGTGTGTTGTGGGAGGAGCGTGCGTGTGTGTTGTGGGAGGAGCGTGCGTGTGTGTTGTGGGAGGAGCGTGCGTGTGTGTTGTGGGAGGAGCGTGCGTGTGTGTGTGTTGTGGGAGGAGCGTGCGTGTGTGTGCGTGTATTGTGGGAGGAGCGTGCGTGTGTGTGTGTTGTGGGAGGAGCGTGCGTGTGAGTTGTGGGAGGAGCGTGCGTGTGTGTGTTGTGGGAGGAGCGTGCGTGTGTGTGTTGTGGGAGGAGCGTGCGTGTGTGTGTTGTGGGAGGAGCGTGCGTGTGTGTGTTGTGGGAGGAGCGTGCGTGTGTGTGTTGTGGGAGCAGCGTGCGTGTGTGTGTTGTGGGAGGAGCGTGCGTGTGTGTGTTGTGGGAGGAGCGTGCGTGTGTGTTGTGGGAGGAGCGTGCGTGTGTGTTGTGGGAGGAGCGTGCGTGTGTGTGTGTTGTGGGAGGAGCGTGCGTGTGTGTGCGTGTATTGTGGGAGGAGCGTGCGTGTGTGTGTGTTGTGGGAGGAGCGTGCGTGTGAGTTGTGGGAGGAGCGTGCGTGTGTGTGTTGTGGGAGGAGCGTGCGTGTGTGTGTTGTGGGAGGAGCGTGCGTGTGTGTGTTGTGGGAGGAGCGTGCGTGTGTGTGTTGTGGGAGGAGCGTGCGTGTGTGTGTTGTGGGAGCAGCGTGCGTGTGTGTGTTGTGGGAGGAGCGTGCGTGTGTGTGTTGTGGGAGGAGCGTGCGTGTGTGTGTTGTGGGAGGAGCGTGCGTGTGTGTGTTGTGGGAGGAGCGTGCGTGTGTGTGTTGTGGGAGGACCGTGCGTGTGTGTGTTGTGGGAGGAGCGTGCGTGTGTGTGTTGTGGGAGGAGCGTGCGTGTGTGTTGTGGGAGGAGCGTGCGTGTGTGTTGTGGGAGGAGCGTGCGTGTGTGTTGTGGGAGAAGCGTGCGTGTGTTGTGGGAGGAGCGTGCGTGTGTTGTGGGAGGAGCGTGCGTGTGTTGTGGGAGGAGCGTGCGTGTGTGTGTTGTGGGAGGAGCGTGCGTGTGTGTGTTGTGGGAGGAGCGTGCGTGTGTGTGTTGTGGGAGGAGCGTGCGTGTGTGTGTTGTGGGAGCAGCGTGCGTGTGTGTGTTGTGGGAGGAGCGTGCGTGTGTGTGTTGTGGGAGGAGCGTGCGTGTGTGTGTTGTGGGAGGAGCGTGCGTGTGTGTGTTGTGGGAGGAGCGTGCGTGTGTGTGTTGTGGGAGGAGCGTGCGTGTGTGTGTTGTGGGAGGAGCGTGCGTGTGTGTTGTGGGAGGAGCGTGCGTGTGTGTTGTGGGAGAAGCGTGCGTGTGTTGTGGGAGGAGCGTGCGTGTGTTGTGGGAGGAGCGTGCGTGTGTTGTGGGAGGAGCGTGCGTGTGTGTTGGGGGAGGAGCGTGCGTGTGTGTTGCGGGAGGAGCGTGTGTGTGTGTTGGGGGAGGAGCGTGTGTGTGTGTGTTGTGGGAGGAGCGTGTGTGTGTGTTGGTGGAGGAGCGTGTGTGTGTTGGGGGAGTAGCGTGTGTGTGTGTGTTGGGGGAGGACCGTGTGTGTGTGTGTTTGTGGACGAGCGTGTGTGTGTGTGTTTGGGGAGGAGCGTGTGTGTGTGTTTGGGGAGGAGCGTGTGTGTGTGGTGGGGGAGGAGCGTGTGTGTGTGGTGGGGGAGGACCGTGTGTGTGTTGGGGGAGGAGCGTGTGTGTGTGGTGGGGGAGGAGAGTGTGTGTGTGGTGGGGGAGGAGCGTGTGTGTGTGTTGGGGGAGGACCGTGTGTGTGTTGGGGGAGGAGCATGTGTGTGTGTGTTGGTGGTGGAGCGTGTGTGTGTGTTCGGGGAGGAGCGTGTGTGTGTGTTGGGGGAGGTGCGTGTGTGTGTGTTGTGGGAGGAGCGTGTGTGTGTGTGTTGTGGGAGGAGCGTGCGTGTGTGTGTTGTGGGAGGAGCGTGCGTGTGTGTGTGTTGTGGGAGGAGCGTGCGTGTGTGTGTGTGTTGTGGGAGGAGCGTGCGTGTGTGTGTGTGTTGTGGGAGGAGCGTGCGTGTGTGTGTTGTGGGAGGAGCGTGCGTGTGTGTTGTGGGAGGAGCGTGCGTGTGTGTGTTGTGGAAGGAGCGTGCGTGTGTGTTGGGGGAGGAGCGTGCGTGTGTGTTGGGGTGGAGCGTGCGTGTGTGTTGTGGGAGGAGCGTGCGTGTGTGTTGTGGGAGGAGCGTGCGTGTGTTGTGGGAGGAGCATGCGTGTGTTGTGGGAGGAGCGTGCGTATGTGTGTGTTGTGGGAGGAGCGTGCGTGTGTGTGTGTTGTGGGAGGAGCGTGCGTGTGTGTGTTGTGGGAGGAGCGTGCGTGTGTGTTGGGGGAGGAGCGTGCGTGTGTGTTGGGGGAGGAGCGTGCGTGTGTGTGGTGGGAGGAGCGTGCGTGTGTGTTGGGGGAGGAGCGTGCGTGTGTGTGGTGGGAGGAGCGTGCGTGTGTGTGGTGGGAGGAGCGTGCGTGTGTGTTGTGGGTGGAGCGTGCGTGTGTTGTGGGAGGAGCGTGCGTGTGTTGTGGGAGGAGCGTGCGTGTGTTGTGGGAGGAGCCTGCGTGTGTGTGTGTTGGAGGAGCGTGCGTGTGTGTGCGTGTGTGTGTTGTGGGAGGAGCGTGCGTGTGTGTGTTGTGGGTGGAGCGTGCGTGTGTGTGTTGTGGGAGGAGCGTGCGTGTGTGTGTTGTGGGAGGAGCGTGCGTGTGTGTGTTGTGGGAGGAGCGTGCGTGTGTGTTGTGGGAGGAGCGTGCGTGTGTGTTGTGGGAGGAGCGTGCGTGTGTGTTGTGGGAGGAGCGTGCGTGTGTGTTGTGGGAGGAGCGTGCGTGTGTGTTGTGGGAGGAGCGTGCGTGTGTGTTGTGGGAGGAGCGTGCGTGTGTGTGTGTTGTGGGAGGAGCGTGCGTGTGAGTTGTGGGAGGAGCGTGCGTGTGTGTGTTGTGGGAGGAGCGTGCGTGTGTGTGTTGTGGGAGGAGCGTGCGTGTGTGTGTTGTGGGAGGAGCGTGCGTGTGTGTGTTGTGGGAGCAGCGTGCGTGTGTGTGTTGTGGGAGGAGCGTGCGTGTGTGTGTTGTGGGAGGAGCGTGCGTGTGTGTGTTGTGGGAGGACCGTGCGTGTGTGTGTTGTGGGAGGAGCGTGCGTGTGTGTGTTGTGGGAGGAGCGTGCGTGTGTGTTGTGGGAGGAGCGTGCGTGTGTGTTGTGGGAGAAGCGTGCGTGTGTTGTGGGAGGAGCGTGCGTGTGTTGTGGGAGGAGCGTGCGTGTGTGTGTGTTGTGGGAGGAGCGTGTGTGTGTTGTGGGAGGAGCGTGCGTGTGTTGTGGGAGGAGCGTGCGTGTGTGTTGGGGGAGGAGCGTGCGTGTGTGTTGCGGGAGGAGCGTGTGTGTGTGTTGTGGGAGGAGCGTGTGTGTGTGTGTTGGGGGAGGAGCGTGTGTGTGTGTTGGTGGAGGAGCGTGTGTGTGTGTTGGGGGAGTAGCGTGTGTGTGTGTGTTGGGGGAGGACCGTGTGTGTGTGTGTTTGTGGAGGAGCGTGTGTGTGTGTGTTTGGGGAGGAGCGTGTGTGTGTGTTTGGGGAGGAGCGTGTGTGTGTGGTGGGGGAGGAGCGTGTGTGTGTGGTGGGGGAGGACCGTGTGTGTGTTGGGGGAGGAGCGTGTGTGTGTGGTGGGGGAGGAGAGTGTGTGTGTGGTGGGGGAGGAGCGTGTGTGTGTGTTGGGGGAGGACCGTGTGTGTGTTGGGGGAGGAGCATGTGTGTGTGTGTTGGTGGTGGAGCGTGTGTGTGTGTTCAGGGAGGAGCGTGTGTGTGTGTTGGGGGAGGTGCGTGTGTGTGTGTTGTGGGAGGAGCGTGCGTGTGTGTGTTGTGGGAGGAGCGTGCGTGTGTGTGTGTTGTGGGAGGAGCGTGCGTGTGTGTGTGTTGTGGGAGGAGCGTGCGTGTGTGTGTGTGTTGTGGGAGGAGCGTGCGTGTGTGTGTGTGTTGTGGGAGGAGCGTGCGTGTGTTGTGGGAGGAGCGTGCGTGTGTTGTGGGAGGAGCGTGCGTGTGTTGTGGGAGGAGCGTGCGTGTGTGTGTTGTGGGAGGAGCGTGCGTGTGTGTTGTGGGTGGAGCGTGCGTGTGTTGTGGGTGGAGCGTGCGTGTGTTGTGGGAGGAGCGTGCGTGTGTTGTGGGAGGAGCGTGCGTGTGTGTGTGTTGTTGGAGGAGCGTGCGTGTGTGTGTGTGTGTGTGTTGTGGGAGGAGCGTGCGAGTGTGTTGTGGGAGGAGCGTGCGTGTGTGTTGTGGGAAGAGCGTGCGTGTGTGTTGTGGGAAGAGCGTGCGTGTGTGTTGTGGGAGGAGCGTGCGTGTGTGTTGTGGGAGGAGCGTGCGTGTGTGTGTTGTGGGAGGAGCGTGCGTGTGTGTGTTGTGGGAGGAGCGTGCGTGTGTGTGTTGTGGGAGGAGCGTGCGTGTGTGTTGTGGGAGGAGCGTGCGTGTGTGTTGTGGGAGGAGCGTGTGTGTGTGTGTGTGTGTGTGTGTGGAGGAGCGTGTGTGTGTGTGGTGAGGAGCGTGTGTGTGGAGGAGCGTGTGTGTGTGTGTGTGTGTGTGTATGGGTGGAGGAGCGTGTGTGTGTGTGTGTGTGTGGGGGGGGGGAGGAGCGTGTGTGTGTGTGTGTGTGGGGGGGGGGTGGAGCGTGTGTGTGTGTGTGGGGGGGGGGAGGAGCGTGTGTGTGTGTGTGTGTGTGGGGGGGGAGGAGCGTGTGTGTGTGTGTGTGTGGGGGGGGGAGGAGCGTGTGTGTGTGTGTGTGTGTGGGGGGGGAGGAGCGTGTGTGTGTGTGTGTGTGTGGGGGGGTGGAGGAGCGTGTGTGGGGGGGTGGAGGAGCGTGTGTGTGGGGGGGAGGAGCGTGTGTGTGGGGGGGGAGGAGCGTGTGTGTGGGGGGGGAGGAGCGTGTGTGTGGGGGGGGAGGAGCGTGTGTGTGGGGGGGGAGGAGCGTGTGTGTGGGGGGGGAGGAGCGTGTGTGTGGGGGGGGAGGAGCGTGTGTGTGGGAGGGGGTAGGAGCGTGTGTGTGGGGGGGGTAGGAGCGTGTGTGTGGGGGGGGTAGGAGTGTGTGTGGGGGGGGGAGGAGTGTGTGTGGGGGGGGGGAGGAGTGTGTGTGGGGGGGGGAGGAGTGTGTGTGGGGGGGGGAGGAGTGTGTGTGGGGGGGGGAGGAGTGTGTGTGTGGGGGGGGGAGGAGTGTGTGTGGGGGGGGGAGGAGTGTGTGTGTGGGGGGGGGAGGAGTGTGTGTGGGGGGGGGGGAGGAGTGTGTGTGGGGGGGGGAGGAGTGTGTGTGGGGGGGGGGAGCCTGTGTGTGTGTGTGTGGGGGGGGGAGGAGTGTGTGTGGGGGGGGAGGAGCCTGTGTGTGTGTGTGTGGGGGGGGAGGAGCCTGTGTGTGTGTGTGTGTGGGGGGGGGGAGGAGCGTGTGTGCGTGTGGGGGGAGGAGCGTGCGTGTGCGTGTGGGGGGAGGAGCGTGCGTGTGCGTGGTGGGGGAGGAGCGTGCGTGTGCGTGGGTTGGGGGAGGAGGGTGCGTGTGCGTGGGTTGGGGGAGGAGGGTGCGTGTGCGTGGGTTGGGGGAGGAGGGTGCGTGTGCGTGGGTTGGGGGAGGAGGGTGCGTGTGCGTGGGTTGGGGGAGGAGGGTGCGTGGGTTGCGGGGGGAGTGTGCGTGGGTTGCGGGGGGAGCGAGCGTGTGTGTTGGGGGAGGAGCGCGTGTGTGTGCGTGTTGTGGGGGGTGCGTGCGTGTGTGTTGTGGGGGGTGCGTGCGTGTGTGTTGTGGGGGGTGCGTGCGTGTGTGTTGTCGGGGGAGCGTGCGTGTGTGTTGTCGGGGGAGCGTGCGTGTGTGTTGTCGGGGGAGCGTGCGTGTGTGTTGGGGGAGGAGCGTGTGTGTGTGTGTGTTGGGGGAGGAGCGTGTGTGTGTGTGTTGGGGGAGGAGCGTGTGTGTGTGTGTTGGGGGAGGAGCGTGTGTGTGTGTGTTGGGGGAGGAGCGTGTGTGTGTGTGTTGGGGGAGGAGCGTGTGTGTGTGTGTTGGGGGAGGAGCGTGTGTGTGTGTGTTGGGGGAGGAGCGTGTGTGTGTGTGTTGGGGGAGGAGCGTGTGTGTGTGTGTTGGGGGAGGAGCGTGTGTGTGTGTGTTGGGGGAGGAGCGTGTGTGTGTGTGTTGGGGGAGGAGCGTGTGTGTGTGTGTTGGGGGAGGAGCGTGTGTGTGTGTGTTGGGGGAGGAGCGTGTGTGTGTGTGTTGGGGGAGGAGCGTGTGTGTGTGTGTTGGGGGAGGAGCGTGTGTGTGTGTGTTGGGGGAGGAGAGTGTGTGTGTGTGTTGGGGGAGGAGCGTGTGTGTGTGTGTTGGGGGAGGAGCGTGTGTGTGTGTGTTGGGGGAGGAGCGTGTGTGTGTGTGTTGGGGGAGGAGCGTGTGTGTGTGTGTTGGGGGAGGAGCGTGTGTGTGTGTGTGTTGGGGGAGGAGCGTGTGTGTGTGTGTGTTGGGGGAGGAGCGTGTGTGTGTGTGTGTGTGTGTGTTGGGAGAGGAGCGTGTGTGTGTGTGTGTTGGGGGAGGAGCGTGTGTGTGTGTGTGTGTTGGGGGAGGAGCGTGTGTGTGTGTGTTGGGGGAGGAGCGTGTGTGTGTGTGTTGGGGGAGGAGCGTGTGTGTGTGTGTGTGTTGGGGGAGGAGCGTGTGTGTGTGTGTTGGGGGAGGAGCGTGTGTGTGTGTGTGTGTTGGGGGAGGAGCGTGTGTGTGTGTGTGTGTTGGGGGAGGAGCGTGTGTGTGTGTGTTGGGGGAGGAGCGTGTGTGTGTGTGTGTGTTGGGGGAGGAGCGTGTGTGTGTGTGTGTGTTGGGGGAGGAGCGTGTGTGTGTGTGTGTGTTGGGGGAGGAGCGTGTGTGTGTGTGTGTGTTGGGGGAGGAGCGTGTGTGTGTGTGTGTTGGGGGAGGAGCGTGTGTGTGTGTGTGTGTGTTGGGGGAGGAGCGTGTGTGTGTGTGTGTTGGGGGAGGAGCGCGTGTGTGTGTGTGTGTTGGGCGAGGAGCGCGCGCGTGTGTGTTGGGGGAGGAGCGCGCGCGTGTGTGTTGGGGGAGGAGGGCGCGCGTGTGTGTTGGGGGAGGAGCGCGCGCGTGTGTGTTGGGGGAGGAGCGCGCGCGTGTGTGTTGGGGGAGGAGCGCGCGCGTGTGTGTTGGGGGAGGAGTGTGTGTTGGGGGAGGGGCGCGTGTGTGTGCATTTGTGTTTTGGGGGAGGAGCGTGTGTGTGTGTTGGGGGAGGAGTGCGCGCGTGTGTATTGGGGGAGGAGCGCGCGCGTGTGTGTTGGGGGAGGAGCGCGCGCGTGTGTGTTGGGGGAGGAGCGCGCGCGTGTGTGTTGGGGGAGGAGCGCGCGCGTGTGTGTTGGGGGAGGAGCGCGCGCGTGTGTGTTGGGGGAGGAGCGTGTGTGTGTGTTGGGGGAGGAGCGTGTGTGTGTGTGTGTTGGGGGAGGAGCGTGTGTGTGTGTGTTGGGGGAGGAGCGTGTGTGTGTGTGTTGGGGGAGGAGCGTGTGTGTGTGTGTTGGGGGAGGAGCGTGTGTGTGTGTGTGTTGGGGGAGGAGCGTGTGTGTGTGTGTGTTGGGGGAGGAGCGCGTGTGTGTGTGTTGGGGGAGGAGCGTGTGTGTGTGTGTGTTGGGGGAGGAGCGCGTGTGTGTGTGTTGGGGGAGGAGCGCGTGTGTGTGTGTTGGGGGAGGAGCGCGTGTGTGTGTTGGGGGAGGAGCGCGCGTGTGTGTGTTGGGCGAGGAGTGTGTGTTGGGGGAGGGGCGCGTGTGTGTGCATTTGTGTTTTGGGGGAGGAGCGTGTGTGTGTGTTGGGGGAGGAGTGCGCGTGTGTTTTGGGGGAGGAGTGCGCGTGTGTGTGTTGGGGGAGGAGCGCGCGCGTGTGTGTTGGGGGAGGAGCGCGCGCGTGTGTGTTGGGGGAGGAGCGCGCGCGTGTGTGTTGGGGGAGGAGCGCGCGCGTGTGTGTTGGGGGAGGAGCGCGCGCGTGTGTGTTGGGGGAGGAGCGCGCGCGTGTGTGTTGGGGGAGGAGCGCGCGCGTGTGTGTTGGGGGAGGAGCGCGCGCGTGTGTGTTGGGGGAGGAGCGCGCGCGTGTGTGTTGGGCGAGGAGCGCGCGCGTGTGTGTTGGGCGAGGAGCGCGCGCGTGTGTGTTGGGCGAGGAGCGCGCGCGTGTGTGTTGGGCGAGGAGCGCGCGCGTGTGTGTTGGGCGAGGAGCGCGCGCGTGTGTGTTGGGCGAGGAGTGTGTGTTGGGGGAGGGGCGCGTGTGTATGTGTGTTGGGGTAGGAGCCTGTGTGTGTGTTGCGGGAGCAGCGTGTGTTGCGGTTGGTGACGCGTGTGTGTGTGTTGGGGGAGGCGGTGTGTGTGTTGGGGGAGGCGGTGTGTGTGTTGGGGGAGGAGTGTGTGTGTTGTGGGGTTGTGTGTTGTGGGGGAGGAGCGTGTGTGTTGTGGGGGAGGAGCGTGTGTGTTGTGGGGGAGGAGCGTGTGTGTTGTGGGGGAGGAGCGTGTGTGTGTGTGAGGGGAGGAGCGTGTGTGTGTGTTGGGGGAGGAGCGTGTGTGTGTGTGTTGGGGGAGGTGCGTGTGTGTGTGTTTGGGGGAGGAGCGTGTGTGTGTGCGTGTGTGTGTTGGGGGAGGAGCCTGTGTGTGTGTGCATTTGTGTGTTGGGGAGGAGCGTGTGTGTGTGTGTGTTGGGGGAGGAGTGTGTGTGTGTGTGTGTTGGGGGAGGAGTGTGTGTGTGTGTGTTGGGGGAGGAGTGTGTGTGTGTGTGTTGGGGGAGGAGTGTGTGTGTGTGTGTGTGTTGGGGGAGGAGTGTGTGTGTGTGTGTGTGTTGGGGGAGGAGTGTGTGTGTGTGTGTTGGGGGAGGAGTGTGTGTGTGTGTGTTGGGGGAGGAGTGTGTGTGTGTGTGTTGGGGGAGGAGTGTGTGTGTGTGTGTTGGGGGAGGAGTGTGTGTGTGTGTGTGTTGGGGGAGGAGTGTGTGTGTGTGTGTTGGGGGGGAGCGTGTGTGTGTGTGTGTGTTGGGGGAGGAGCGTGTGTGTGTGTGTGTTGGGGGAGGAGCGTGTGTGTGTGTGTTGGGGGTGGAGCGTGTGTGTGTGTTGGAGGAGCGTGTGTGTTGGGGGAGGAGCGTGTGTGTGTGTGTGTGTGTGTGTGAGAGCTGGGGGAGGAGCGTGTGTGTGTGTGTGTGTTGGGGGAGGAGCGTGTGTGTGTGTTGGGGGAGGAGCGTGTATGTGTGTTGGGGGAGGAGCGTGCGTGTGTGTTGGGGGAGGAGCGTGCGTGTCCGTGATGGGGGAGGAGCGTGCGTGTGCGTGGGTTGGGGGAGGAGGGTGCGTGTGCGTGGGTTGGGGGAGGAGGGTGCGTGTGCGTGGGTTGCAGGGGGAGTGTGCGTGGGTTGCGGGGGGAGCGTGCGTGTGCGTGTTGTGGGGGGAGCGAGCGTGTGTGTTGGGGGAGGAGCGTGTGTGTGTGTGTTGTGGGAGGAGCGTGCGTGTGTGTGTGTTGTGGGAGGAGCGTGCGTGTGTGTTGTGGGAAGAGCGTGCGTGTGTGTTGTGGGAGGACCGTGCGTGTGTTGTGGGAGGACCGTGCGTGTGTTGTGGGAGGAGCGTACGTGCGTGTGTTGTGGGAGGAGCGTACGTGTGTGTGTTGTGGGAGGAGCGTGCGTGTGTGTGTTGTGGGAGGAGCGTGCGTGTGTGTGTTGTGGGAGGAGCGTGCGTGTGTGTGTTGTGGGAGGAGCGTGCGTGTGTGTGTTGTGGGAGGAGCGTGCGTGTGTGTTGTGGGAGGAGCGTGCGTGTGTGTGTTGTGGAAGGAGCGTGCGTGTGTGTTGGGGGAGGAGCGTGCGTGTGTGTTGGGGTGGAGCGTGCGTGTGTGTTGTGGGAGGAGCGTGCGTGTGTGTTGTGGGAGGAGCGTGCGTGTGTTGTGGGAGGAGCGTGCGTGTGTTGTGGGAGGAGCGTGCGTGTGTTGTGGGAGGAGCGTGCGTATGTGTGTGTTGTGGGAGGAGCGTGCGTGTGTGTGTGTTGTGGGAGGAGCGTGCGTGTGTGTGTTGTGGGAGGAGCGTGCGTGTGTGTTGGGGGAGGAGCGTGCGTGTGTGTGGTGGGAGGAGCGTGCGTGTGTGTTGGGGGAGGAGCGTGCGTGTGTGTGGTGGGAGGAGCGTGCGTGTGTGTTGGGGGAGGAGCGTGCGTGTGTGTGGTGGGAGGAGCGTGCGTGTGTGTTGTGGGTGGAGCGTGCGTGTGTTGTGGGAGGAGCGTGCGTGTGTTGTGGGAGGAGCGTGCGTGTGTTGTGGGAGGAGCGTGCGTGTGTGTGTGTTGTTGGAGGAGCGTGCGTGTGTGTGTGTGTGTGTGTTGTGGGAGGAGCGTGCGTGTGTGTGGTGGGAGGAGCGTGCGTGTGTGTGGTGGGAGGAGCGTGCGTGTGTGTTGTGGGAAGAGCGTGCGTGTGTGTTGTGGGAAGAGCGTGCGTGTGTGTTGTGGGAAGAGCGTGCGTGTGTGTTGTGGGAGGAGCGTGCGTGTGTGTTGTGGGAGGAGCGTGCGTGTGTGTGTTGTGGGTGGAGCGTGCGTGTGTGTGTTGTGGGAGGAGCGTGCGTGTGTGTGTTGTGGGAGGAGCGTGCGTGTGTGTGTTGTGGGAGGAGCGTGCGTGTGTGTTGTGGGAGGAGCGTGCGTGTGTGTTGTGGGAGGAGCGTGCGTGTGTGTTGTGGGAGGAGCGTGCGTGTGTGTTGTGGGAGGAGCGTGCGTGTGTGTTGTGGGAGGAGCGTGCGTGTGTGTGTGTTGTGGGAGGAGCGTGCGTGTGTGTGCGTGTATTGTGGGAGGAGCGTGCGTGTGTGTGTGTTGTGGGAGGAGCGTGCGTGTGAGTTGTGGGAGGAGCGTGCGTGTGTGTGTTGTGGGAGGAGCGTGCGTGTGTGTGTTGTGGGAGGAGCGTGCGTGTGTGTGTTGTGGGAGGAGCGTGCGTGTGTGTGTTGTGGGAGGAGCGTGCGTGTGTGTGTTGTGGGAGCAGCGTGCGTGTGTGTGTTGTGGGAGGAGCGTGCGTGTGTGTGTTGTGGGAGGAGCGTGCGTGTGTGTTGTGGGAGGAGCGTGCGTGTGTGTTGTGGGAGGAGCGTGCGTGTGTGTGTGTTGTGGGAGGAGCGTGCGTGTGTGTGCGTGTATTGTGGGAGGAGCGTGCGTGTGTGTGTGTTGTGGGAGGAGCGTGCGTGTGAGTTGTGGGAGGAGCGTGCGTGTGTGTGTTGTGGGAGGAGCGTGCGTGTGTGTGTTGTGGGAGGAGCGTGCGTGTGTGTGTTGTGGGAGGAGCGTGCGTGTGTGTGTTGTGGGAGGAGCGTGCGTGTGTGTGTTGTGGGAGCAGCGTGCGTGTGTGTGTTGTGGGAGGAGCGTGCGTGTGTGTGTTGTGGGAGGAGCGTGCGTGTGTGTGTTGTGGGAGGAGCGTGCGTGTGTGTGTTGTGGGAGGACCGTGCGTGTGTGTGTTGTGGGAGGAGCGTGCGTGTGTGTGTTGTGGGAGGAGCGTGCGTGTGTGTTGTGGGAGGAGCGTGCGTGTGTGTTGTGGGAGGAGCGTGCGTGTGTGTTGTGGGAGAAGCGTGCGTGTGTTGTGGGAGGAGCGTGCGTGTGTTGTGGGAGGAGCGTGCGTGTGTTGTGGGAGGAGCGTGCGTGTGTGTGTTGTGGGAGGAGCGTGCGTGTGTGTGTTGTGGGAGGAGCGTGCGTGTGTGTGTTGTGGGAGGAGCGTGCGTGTGTGTGTTGTGGGAGCAGCGTGCGTGTGTGTGTTGTGGGAGGAGCGTGCGTGTGTGTGTTGTGGGAGGAGCGTGCGTGTGTGTGTTGTGGGAGGAGCGTGCGTGTGTGTGTTGTGGGAGGAGCGTGCGTGTGTGTGTTGTGGGAGGAGCGTGCGTGTGTGTGTTGTGGGAGGAGCGTGCGTGTGTGTTGTGGGAGGAGCGTGCGTGTGTGTTGTGGGAGAAGCGTGCGTGTGTTGTGGGAGGAGCGTGCGTGTGTTGTGGGAGGAGCGTGCGTGTGTTGTGGGAGGAGCGTGCGTGTGTGTTGGGGGAGGAGCGTGCGTGTGTGTTGCGGGAGGAGCGTGTGTGTGTGTTGGGGGAGGAGCGTGTGTGTGTGTGTTGTGGGAGGAGCGTGTGTGTGTGTTGGTGGAGGAGCGTGTGTGTGTGTTGGGGGAGTAGCGTGTGTGTGTGTGTTGGGGGAGGACCGTGTGTGTGTGTGTTTGTGGAGGAGCGTGTGTGTGTGTGTTTGGGGAGGAGCGTGTGTGTGTGTTTGGGGAGGAGCGTGTGTGTGTGGTGGGGGAGGAGCGTGTGTGTGTGGTGGGGGAGGACCGTGTGTGTGTTGGGGGAGGAGCGTGTGTGTGTGGTGGGGGAGGAGAGTGTGTGTGTGGTGGGGGAGGAGCGTGTGTGTGTGTTGGGGGAGGACCGTGTGTGTGTTGGGGGAGGAGCATGTGTGTGTGTGTTGGTGGTGGAGCGTGTGTGTGTGTTCGGGGAGGAGCGTGTGTGTGTGTTGGGGGAGGTGCGTGTGTGTGTGTTGTGGGAGGAGCGTGTGTGTGTGTGTTGTGGGAGGAGCGTGCGTGTGTGTGTTGTGGGAGGAGCGTGCGTGTGTGTGTGTTGTGGGAGGAGCGTGCGTGTGTGTGTGTGTTGTGGGAGGAGCGTGCGTGTGTGTGTGTGTTGTGGGAGGAGCGTGCGTGTGTGTGTTGTGGGAGGAGCGTGCGTGTGTGTTGTGGGAGGAGCGTGCGTGTGTGTGTTGTGGAAGGAGCGTGCGTGTGTGTTGGGGGAGGAGCGTGCGTGTGTGTTGGGGTGGAGCGTGCGTGTGTGTTGTGGGAGGAGCGTGCGTGTGTGTTGTGGGAGGAGCGTGCGTGTGTTGTGGGAGGAGCATGCGTGTGTTGTGGGAGGAGCGTGCGTATGTGTGTGTTGTGGGAGGAGCGTGCGTGTGTGTGTGTTGTGGGAGGAGCGTGCGTGTGTGTGTTGTGGGAGGAGCGTGCGTGTGTGTTGGGGGAGTAGCGTGCGTGTGTGTTGGGGGAGGAGCGTGCGTGTGTGTGGTGGGAGGAGCGTGCGTGTGTGTTGGGGGAGGAGCGTGCGTGTGTGTGGTGGGAGGAGCGTGCGTGTGTGTGGTGGGAGGAGCGTGCGTGTGTGTTGTGGGTGGAGCGTGCGTGTGTTGTGGGAGGAGCGTGCGTGTGTTGTGGGAGGAGCGTGCGTGTGTTGTGGGAGGAGCCTGCGTGTGTGTGTGTTGGAGGAGCGTGCGTGTGTGTGTGTGTGTGTGTTGTGGGAGGAGCGTGCGTGTGTGTGTTGTGGGTGGAGCGTGCGTGTGTGTGTTGTGGGAGGAGCGTGCGTGTGTGTGTTGTGGGAGGAGCGTGCGTGTGTGTGTTGTGGGAGGAGCGTGCGTGTGTGTTGTGGGAGGAGCGTGCGTGTGTGTTGTGGGAGGAGCGTGCGTGTGTGTTGTGGGAGGAGCGTGCGTGTGTGTTGTGGGAGGAGCGTGCGTGTGTGTTGTGGGAGGAGCGTGCGTGTGTGTTGTGGGAGGAGCGTGCGTGTGTGTGTGTTGTGGGAGGAGCGTGCGTGTGAGTTGTGGGAGGAGCGTGCGTGTGTGTGTTGTGGGAGGAGCGTGCGTGTGTGTGTTGTGGGAGGAGCGTGCGTGTGTGTGTTGTGGGAGGAGCGTGCGTGTGTGTGTTGTGGGAGCAGCGTGCGTGTGTGTGTTGTGGGAGGAGCGTGCGTGTGTGTGTTGTGGGAGGAGCGTGCGTGTGTGTGTTGTGGGAGGACCGTGCGTGTGTGTGTTGTGGGAGGAGCGTGCGTGTGTGTGTTGTGGGAGGAGCGTGCGTGTGTGTTGTGGGAGGAGCGTGCGTGTGTGTTGTGGGAGAAGCGTGCGTGTGTTGTGGGAGAAGCGTGCGTGTGTTGTGGGAGGAGCGTGCGTGTGTTGTGGGAGGAGCGTGCGTGTGTGTGTGTTGTGGGAGGAGCGTGTGTGTGTTGTGGGAGGAGCGTGCGTGTGTTGTGGGAGGAGCGTGCGTGTGTGTTGGGGGAGGAGCGTGCGTGTGTGTTGCGGGAGGAGCGTGTGTGTGTGTTGTGGGAGGAGCGTGTGTGTGTGTGTTGGGGGAGGAGCGTGTGTGTGTGTTGGTGGAGGAGCGTGTGTGTGTGTTGGGGGAGTAGCGTGTGTGTGTGTGTTGGGGGAGGACCGTGTGTGTGTGTGTTTGTGGAGGAGCGTGTGTGTGTGTGTTTGGGGAGGAGCGTGTGTGTGTGTTTGGGGAGGAGCGTGTGTGTGTGGTGGGGGAGGAGCGTGTGTGTGTGGTGGGGGAGGACCGTGTGTGTGTTGGGGGAGGAGCGTGTGTGTGTGGTGGGGGAGGAGAGTGTGTGTGTGGTGGGGGAGGAGCGTGTGTGTGTGTTGGGGGAGGACCGTGTGTGTGTTGGGGGAGGAGCATGTGTGTGTGTGTTGGTGGTGGAGCGTGTGTGTGTGTTCAGGGAGGAGCGTGTGTGTGTGTTGGGGGAGGTGCGTGTGTGTGTGTTGTGGGAGGAGCGTGCGTGTGTGTGTTGTGGGAGGAGCGTGCGTGTGTGTGTGTTGTGGGAGGAGCGTGCGTGTGTGTGTGTTGTGGGAGGAGCGTGCGTGTGTGTGTGTGTTGTGGGAGGAGCGTGCGTGTGTGTGTGTGTTGTGGGAGGAGCGTGCGTGTGTTGTGGGAGGAGCGTGCGTGTGTTGTGGGAGGAGCGTGCGTGTGTTGTGGGAGGAGCGTGCGTGTGTGTGTTGTGGGAGGAGCGTGCGTGTGTGTTGTGGGTGGAGCGTGCGTGTGTTGTGGGTGGAGCGTGCGTGTGTTGTGGGAGGAGCGTGCGTGTGTTGTGGGAGGAGCGTGCGTGTGTGTGTGTTGTTGGAGGAGCGTGCGTGTGTGTGTGTGTGTGTGTTGTGGGAGGAGCGTGCGTGTGTGTTGTGGGAGGAGCGTGCGTGTGTGTTGTGGGAAGAGCGTGCGTGTGTGTTGTGGGAAGAGCGTGCGTGTGTGTTGTGGGAGGAGCGTGCGTGTGTGTTGTGGGAGGAGCGTGCGTGTGTGTGTTGTGGGAGGAGCGTGCGTGTGTGTGTTGTGGGAGGAGCGTGCGTGTGTGTGTTGTGGGAGGAGCGTGCGTGTGTGTTGTGGGAGGAGCGTGCGTGTGTGTTGTGGGAGGAGCGTGCGTGTGTGTTGTGGGAGGAGCGTGCGTGTGTGTTGTGGGAGGAGCGTGCGTGTGTGTGTGTTGTGGGAGGAGCGTGCGTGTGTGTGCGTGTATTGTGGGAGGAGCGTGCGTGTGTGTGCGTGTATTGTGGGAGGAGCGTGCGTGTGTGTGTGTTGTGGGAGGAGCGTGCGTGTGAGTTGTGGGTGGAGCGTGCGTGTGTGTGTTGTGGGAGGAGCGTGCGTGTGTGTGTTGTGGGAGGAGCGTGCGTGTGTGTGTTGTGGGAGGAGCGTGCGTGTGTGTGTTGTGGGAGCAGCGTGCGTGTGTGTGTTGTGGGAGGAGCGTGCGTGTGTGTGTTGTGGGAGGAGCGTGCGTGTGTGTGTTGTGGGAGGAGCGTGCGTGTGTGTGTTGTGGGAGGAGCGTGCGTGTGTGTGTTGTGGGAGGAGCGTGCGTGTGTGTGTTGTGGGAGGAGCGTGCGTGTGTGTTGTGGGAGAAGCGTGCGTGTGTTGTGGGAGGAGCGTGCGTGTGTATGTGTTGTGGGAGGAGCGTGTGTGTGTTGTGGGAGGAGCGTGCGTGTGTTGTGGGAGGAGCGTGCGTGTGTGTTGGGGGAGGAGCGTGCGTGTGTGTTGCGGGAGGAGCGTGTGTGTGTGTTGGGGGAGGAGCGTGTGTGTGTGTGTTGGGGGAGGAGCGTGCGTGTGTGTTGTGGGAGGAGCGTGCGTGTGTGTTGTGGGAGGAGCGTGCGTGTGTGTTGTGGGAGAAGCGTGCGTGTGTTGTGGGAGGAGCGTGCGTGTGTTGTGGGAGGAGCGTGCGTGTGTTGTGGGAGGAGCGTGTGCGTGTGTTGTGGGAGGAGCGTGTGTGTGTGTTGTGGGAGGAGCGTGCGTGTGTGTGTTGTGGGAGGAGCGTGCGTGTGTTGTGGGAGGAGCGTGCGTGTGTTGTGGGAGGAGCGTGCGTGTGCTGTGGGAGGAGCGTGCGTGTGTGTGTGTTGTGGGAGGAGCGTGCGTGTGTGTGTGTTGTGGGAGGAGCGTGCGTGTGTGTGTGTTGTGGGAGGAGCGTGCGTGTGTGTGTTTGTTGTGGGAGGAGCGTGCGTGTGTGTGTTGTTGGAGGAGCGTGCGTGTGTGTGTTGTGGGAGGAGCGTGCGTGTGTTGTGGGAGGAGCGTGCGTGTGTTGTGGGAGGAGCGTGCGTGTGTTTGTTGTGGGAGGAGCGTGCGTGTGTGTGTTGGGGGAGGAGCGTGCGTGTGTGTGTGTTGTGGGAGGAGCGTGCGTGTGTGTGTGTTGTTTGAGGAGCGTGCATGTGTGCGTGTGTTGTGGGAGGAGCGTGCGTGTGTTGTGGGAGGAGCGTGCGTGTGTTGTGGGAGGAGCGTGCGTGTGTTGTGGGAGGAGCGTGCGTGTGTTGTGGGAGGAGCGTGCGTGTGTGCGTGTTGTGGGAGGAGCGTGCGTGTGTGTGTGTTGTGGGAGGAGCGTGCGTGTGTTGTGGGAGGAGCGTGCGTGTGTTGTGGGAGAAGCGTGCGTGTGTTGGGGGAGAAGCGTGCGTGTGTTGTGGGAGGAGCGTGCGTGTGTTGTGGGAGGAGCGTGCGTGTGTGCGTGTTGTGGGAGGAGCGTGCGTGTGTGCGTGTTGTGGGAGGAGCGTGCGTGTGTTGTGGGAGGAGCGTGCGTGTGTGTGTGTTGTGGGAGGAGCGTTCGTGTGTGTGTGTTGTGGGAGGAGCGTGCGTGAGTTGTGGGAGGAGCGTGCGTGTGTGTGTGTGTGTTGTGGGAGGAGCGTGCGTGTGTGTGTGTTGTGGGAGGAGCGTGCGTGTGTGTGTGTGTGTTGTGGGAGGAGCGTACGTGTGTGTGTTGTGGGAGGAGCGTACGTGTGTGTGTTGTGGGAGGAGCGTGCGTGTGTGTGTTGTGGGAGGAGCGTGCGTGTGTGTGCTGTGGGAGGAGCGTGCGTGTGTGTGTGTTGTGGGAGGAGCGTGTGTGTGTGTGTGTTGTCGGAGGAGCGTGCGTGTGTGTGTGTTGTCGGAGGAGCGTGCGTGTGTGTGTGTTGTGGGAGGAGCGTGCGTGTGTGTGTGTGTTGTGGGAGGAGCGTGTGTGTGTGTTGTGGGAGGAGCGTGTGTGTGTGTGTTGTGGGAGGAGCGTGTGTGTGTGTGTTGTGGGAGGAGCGTGTGTGTGTGTGTTGTGGGAGGAGCGTGCGTGTGTGTGTGTTGTGGGAGGAGCGTGCGTGTGTGTGTTGTTGGAGGAGCGTGCGTGTGTGTGTTGTGGGAGGAGCGTGCGTGTGTTTGTTGTGGGAGGAGCGTGCGTGTGTGTGTTGGGGGAGGAGCGTGCGTGTGTGTGTGTTGGGGGAGGAGCGTGCGTGTGTGTGTGTTGTGGGAGGAGCGTGCGTGTGTGTGTGTGTTGTTTGAGGAGCGTGCATGTGTGTGTGTGTTGTGGGAGGAGCGTGCGTGTGTTGTGGGAGGAGCGTGCGTGTGTTGTGGGAGGAGCGTGCGTGTGTTGTGGGAGGAGCGTGCGTGTGTGCGTGTTGTGGGAGGAGCGTGCGTGTGTGTGTGTTGTGGGAGGAGCGTGCGTGTGTTGTGGGAGGAGCGTTCGTGTGTGTGTGTTGTGGGAGGAGCGTTCGTGTGTGTGTGTTGTGGGAGGTGCGTGCGTGAGTTGTGGGAGGAGCGTGTGTGTGTTGTGGGAGGAGCGTACGTGTGTGTGTTGTGGGAGGAGCGTGCGTGTGTGTGTTGTGGGAGGAGCGTGCGTGTGTGTGCTGTGGGAGGAGCGTGCGTGTGTGTGCTGTGGGAGGAGCGTGCGTGTGTGTGTGTTGTGGGAGGAGCGTGCGTGTGTGTGTGTTGTGGGAGGAGCGTGCGTGTATGTGTTGTGGGAGGAGCGTGCGTGTGTGTGTTGTGGGAGGAGCGTGCGTGTGTGTGTGTTGTGGGAGGAGCGTGCGTGTGTGTGTGTGTTGTGGGAGGAGCGTGTGTGTGTGTTGTGGGAGGAGCGTGTGTGTGTGTGTTGTGGGAGGAGCGTGCGTGTGTGTGTTGTTGGAGGAGCGTGCATGTGTGTGTTGTGGGAGGAGCGTGCGTGTGTTGTGGGAGGAGCGTGCGTGTGTTGTGGGAGGAGCGTGCGTGTGTTTGTTGTGGGAGGAGCGTGCGTGTGTGTGTTGGGGGAGGAGCGTGCGTGTGTGTGTGTTGTGGGAGGAGCGTGCGTGTGTGTATGTGTTGTTTGAGGAGCGTGCGTGTGTGTGTGTGTTGTGGGAGGAGCGTGCGTGTGTTGTGGGAGGAGCGTGCGTGTGGTGTGGGAGGAGCGTGCGTGTGGTGTGGGAGGAGCGTGCGTGTGTGTTGTGGGTGGAGCGTGCGTGTGTGTGTTGTGGGAGGAGCGTGCGTGTGTGTGTTGTGGGTGGAGCGTGCGTGTGTGTGTTGTGGGTGGAGCGTGCGTGTGTGTGTTGTGGGAGGAGCGTGCGTGTGTGTGTTGTGGGAGGAGCGTGCGTGTGTTGTGGGAGGAGCGTGCGTGTGTTGTGGGAGGACGTGCGTGTGTGTGTGTGTTGTGGGAGGAGCGTGCGTGTGTGTGTGTTTTGTGGGAGGAGCGTGCGTGTGTGTGTGTGTTGTGGGAGGAGCGTGCGTGTGTTGTGGGAGAAGCGTGCGTGTGTTGTGGGAGGAGCGTGCGTGTGTTGTGGGAGGAGCGTGCGTGTGTGTGTGTTGTATGAGGAGCGTGCGTGTGTGTTGGGGTGGAGCGTGCGTGTGTGTTGTGGGAGGAGCGTGCGTGTGTGTTGTGGGAGGAGCGAGCGTGTGTGTTGTGGGAGGAGCGTGCGTGTGTGTTGTGGGAGGAGCGTGCGTGTGTTGTGGGAGGAGCGTGCGTGTGTTGTTTGAGGAGCGTGCGTGTGTTGTGGGAGGAGCGTGCGTGTGTGTGTTGTGGGAGGAGCGTGCGTGTATGTGTGTTGTTGGAGGAGCGTGTGTGTGTGTGTGTTGTGGGAGGAGCGTGCGTGTGTGTTGTGGGAAGACCGTGCGTGTGTGTTGTGGGAAGAGCGTGCGTGTGTGTTGTGGGAGGAGCGTGCGTGTGTGTGTGTTGTGGGAGGAGCGTGCGTGTGTGTTGTGGGAGGAGCGTGCGTGCGTGTTGTGGGAAGAGCGTGCGTGTGTGTTGTGGGAAGAGCGTGCGTGTGTGTTGTGGGAGGAGCGTGCGTGTGAGTTGTGGGAGGAGCGTGCGTGTGTGTGTTGTGGGAGGAGCGTGCGTGTGTGTGTTGTGGGAGGAGCGTGCGTGTGTGTGTTGTGGGAGGAGCGTGCGTGTGTGTGTTGTGGGAGGAGCGTGCGTGTGTGTGTTGTGGGAGGAGCGTGCGTGTGTGTGTTGTGGGAGGAGCGTGCGTGTGTGTGTTGTGGGAGGAGCGTGCGTGTGTGTTGTGGGAGGAGCGTGCCTGTGTGTTGTGGGAGGAGCGTGCGTGTGTTGTGGGAGGAGCGTGCGTGTGTTGTGGGAGGAGCGTGCGTGTGTTGTGGGAGGAGCGTGCGTGTGTGTTGGTGGAGGAGCGTGCGTGTGTGTTGGGGGAGGAGCGTGCGTGTGTGTTGGGGGAGGAGCGTGTGTGTGTGTTGTGGGAGGGGCGTGTGTGTGTGTTGTGGGAGGAGCGTGTGTGTGTGTTGTGGGAGGAGCGTGTGTGTGTGTTGTGGGAGAAGCGTGCGTGTGTTGTGGGAGAAGCGTGCGTGTGTTGTGGGAGGAGCGTGCGTGTGTTGTGGGAGGAGCGTGCGTGTGTTGTGGGAGGAGCGTGCGTGTGTGTGTGTTGTGGGAGGAGCGTGCCTGTGTGTGTGTTGTGGGAGGTGCGTGCGTGTGTTGTGGGAGGAGCGTGCGTGTGTTGTGGGAGGAGCGTGCGTGTGTGTTGGGGGAGGAGCGTGCGTGTGTGTTGCGGGAGGAGCGTGCGTGTGTGTTGGGGGCGGAGCGTGTGTGTGTGTGTTGGGGGAGGAGCGTGTGTGTGTGTTGGGGGAGGAGCGTGTGTGTGTGTTGGGGGAGTAGCGTGTGTGTGTGTTGGTGGAGGAGCGTGTGTGTGTGTTGGGGGAGGACCGTGTGTGTGTGTGTTTGGGGAGGAGCGTGTGTGTGTTTGGGGAGGAGCGTGTGTGTGTTTGGGGAGGAGCGTGTGTGTGTGTGGTGGGGGAGGAGCGTGTGTGTGTGTTGGGGGAGGACCGTGTTTGTGTTGGGGGAGGAGCGTGTGTGTGTGGTGGGGGAGGAGCGTGTGTGTGTGTTGGGGTAGGAGCGTGTGTGTGTGTTGGGGGAGGACCGTGTGTGTGTGTTGGGGGAGGAGCGTGTGTGTGTGTGTTGGTGGAGGAGCGTGTGTGTGTGTTCAGGGAGGAGCGTGTGTGTGTGTTGGGGGAGGTGCGTGTGTGTGTGTTGTGGGAGGAGCGTGCGTGTGTGTGTTGTGGGAGGTGCGTGCGTGTGTGTGTGTTGTGGGAGGTGCGTGCGTGTGTGTGTGTTGTGGGAGGAGCGTGCGTGTGTGTGTGTGTTGTGGGAGGAGCGTGCGTGTGTGTGTTGTGGGAGGAGCGTGCGTGTGTGCGTGTGTTGTGGGAGGAGCGTGCGTGTGTGTGTTGTGGGAGGAGCGTGCGTGTGTGTGTTGTGGGAGGAGCGTGCGTGTGTGTGTTGTGGGAGGAGCGTGCGTGTGTGCGTGTGTTGTGGGAGGAGCGTGCGTGTGTTGTGGGAGGAGCGTGCGTGTGTTGTGGGAGGAGCGTGCGTGTGTTGTGGGAGGAGCGTGCGTGTGTGTGTGTTGTGGGAGGAGCGTGCCTGTGTGTGTGTTGTGGGAGGTGCGTGCGTGTGTTGTGGGAGGAGCGTGTGTGTGTGTGTTGGGGGAGGAGCGTGTGTGTGTGTTGGGGAGGAGCGTGTGTGTGTGTTGGGGGAGTAGCGTGTGTGTGTGTGTTGGTGGAGGAGCGTGTGTGTGTGTTGGGGGAGGACCGTGTGTGTGTGTGTTTGGGGAGGAGCGTGTGTGTGTTTGGGGAGGAGCGTGTGTGTGTTTGGGGAGGAGCGTGTGTGTGTGTGGTGGGGGAGGAGCGTGTGTGTGTGTTGGGGGAGGACCGTGTTTGTGTTGGGGGAGGAGCGTGTGTGTGTGGTGGGGGAGGAGCGTGTGTGTGTGTTGGGGTAGGAGCGTGTGTGTGTGTTGGGGGAGGACCGTGTGTGTGTGTTGGGGGAGGAGCGTGTGTGTGTGTGTTGGTGGAGGAGCGTGTGTGTGTGTTCAGGGAGGAGCGTGTGTGTGTGTTGGGGGAGGTGCGTGTGTGTGTGTTGTGGGAGGAGCGTGCGTGTGTGTGTTGTGGGAGGTGCGTGCGTGTGTGTGTGTTGTGGGAGGTGCGTGCGTGTGTGTGTGTTGTGGGAGGAGCGTGCGTGTGTGTGTGTGTTGTGGGAGGAGCGTGCGTGTGTGTGTTGTGGGAGGAGCGTGCGTGTGTGCGTGTGTTGTGGGAGGAGCGTGCGTGTGTGTGTTGTGGGAGGAGCGTGCGTGTGTGTGTTGTGGGAGGAGCGTGCGTGTGTGTGTTGTGGGAGGAGCGTGCGTGTGTGCGTGTGTTGTGGGAGGAGCGTGCGTGTGTTGTGGGAGGAGCGTGCGTGTGTTGTGGGAGGAGCGTGCGTGTGTTGTGGGAGGAGCGTGCGTGTGTGTGTGTTGTGGGAGGAGCGTGCCTGTGTGTGTGTTGTGGGAGGTGCGTGCGTGTGTTGTGGGAGGAGCGTGTGTGTGTGTGTTGGGGGAGGAGCGTGTGTGTGTGTTGGGGAGGAGCGTGTGTGTGTGTTGCGGGAGTAGCGTGTGTGTGTGTGTTGGTGGAGGAGCGTGTGTGTGTGTTGTGGGAGGAGCGTGTGTGTGTGTTGTGGGAGAAGCGTGCGTGTGTTGTGGGAGAAGCGTGCGTGTGTTGTGGGAGAAGCGTGCGTGTGTTGTGGGAGAAGCGTGCGTGTGTTGTGGGAGGAGCGTGCGTGTGTTGTGGGAGGAGCGTGCGTGTGTGTGTGTTGTGGGAGGAGCGTGCCTGTGTGTGTGTTGTGGGAGGTGCGTGCGTGTGTTGTGGGAGGAGCGTGCGTGTGTGTGTTGTGGGAGGAGCGTGCGTGTGTGTTGGGGGAGGAGCGTGCGTGTGTGTTGCGGGAGGAGCGTGCGTGTGTGTTGGGGGAGTAGCGTGTGTGTGTGTGTTGGGGGAGGAGCGTGTGTGTGTGTGTTGGTGGAGGAGCGTGTGTGTGTGTTGGGGGAGGACCGTGTGTGTGTGTGTTTGGGGAGGAGCGTGTGTGTGTTTGGGGAGGAGCGTGTGTGTGTGTGGTGGGGGAGGAGCGTGTGTGTGTGTTGGGGGAGGAGCGTGTTTGTGTTGGGGGAGGAGCGTGTGTGTGTGGTGGGGGAGGAGCGTGTGTGTGTGTTGGGGGAGGAGCGTGTGTGTGTGTTGGGGGAGGACCGTGTGTGTGTTGGGGGAGGAGCGTGTGTGTGTGTGTTGGTGGAGGAGCGTGTGTGTGTGTTCAGGGAGGAGCGTGTGTGTGTGTTGGGGGAGGTGCGTGTGTGTGTGTTGTGGGAGGAGCGTGCGTGTGTGTGTTGTGGGAGGTGCGTGCGTGTGTGTGTGTTGTGGGAGGTGCGTGCGTGTGTGTGTGCTGTGGGAGGAGCGTGCGTGTGTGTGTGTGTTGTGGGAGGAGCGTGCGTGTGTGTGTTGTGGGAGGAGCGTGCGTGTGTGTGTGTGTTGTGGGAGGAGCGTGCGTGTGTTGTGGGAGGAGCGTGCGTGTGTTGTGGGAGGAGCGTGCGTGTGTTGTGGGAGGAGCGTGCGTGTGTTGGGGGAGGAGCGTGTGTGTGTGTTGGGGGAGGAGCGTGTGTGTGTGTTGGGGGAGGAGCGTGTGTGTGTGTGTTGGGGGAGGAGCGTGTGTGTGTGTTGGGGAGGAGCGTGTGTGTGTGTTGCGGGAGTAGCGTGTGTGTGTGTGTTGGTGGAGGAGCGTGTGTGTGTGTTGGGGGAGGAGCGTGTGTGTGTGTTGGGGGAGGAACGTGTGTGTGTGTGTTTGGGGAGGACCGTGTGTGTGTGTGTTTGGGGAGGAGCGTGTGTGTGTGTTTGGGGAGGAGCGTGTGTGTGTGTTTGGGGAGGAGCGTGTGTGTGTGGTGGGGGAGGAGCGTGTGTGTGTGTTGGGGGAGGACCGTGTGTGTGTTGGGGGAGGAGCGTGTGTGTGTGGTGGGGGAGGAGCGTGTGTGTGTGTTGGGGGAGGACCGTGTGTGTGTTGGGGGAGGAGCGTGTGTGTGTGTGTTGGTGGAGGAGCGTGTGTGTGTGTTCGGGGAGGAGCGTGTGTGTGTGTTGGGGGAGCTGCGTGTGTGTGTGTTGTGGGAGGAGCATGCGTGTGTGTGTTGTGGGAGGAGCGTGCGTGTGTGTGTGTTGTGGGAGGAGCGTGCGTGTGTGTGTTGTGGGAGGAGCGTGCGTGTGTGTGTGTGTTGTGGGAGGAGCCTGCGTGTATTGTGGGAGGAGCGTGCGTGTGTGTGTTGTGGGAGGTGCGTGCGTGTGTGTGTGTTGTGGGAGGTGCGTGCGTGTGTGTGTGCTGTGGGAGGAGCGTGCGTGTGTGTGTGTGTTGTGGGAGGAGCGTGCGTGTGTGTGTTGTGGGAGGAGCGTGCGTGTGTGTGTGTGTTGTGGGAGGAGCGTGCGTGTGTTGTGGGAGGAGCGTGCGTGTGTTGTGGGAGGAGCGTGCGTGTGTTGGGGGAGGAGCGTGTGTGTGTGTTGGGGGAGGAGCGTGTATGTGTGTTGGGGGAGGAGCGTGTGTGTGTGTTGGGGAGGAGCGTGTGTGTGTGTTGCGGGAGTAGCGTGTGTGTGTGTGGTGGGGGAGGAGCGTGTGTGTGTTGGGGGAGGACCGTGTGTGTGTTGGGGGAGGAGCGTGTGTGTGTGGTGGGGGAGGAGCGTGTGTGTGTGTTGGGGGAGGACCGTGTGTGTGTTGGGGGAGGAGCGTGTGTGTGTGTGTTGGTGGAGGAGCGTGTGTGTGTGTTCGGGGAGGAGCGTGTGTGTGTGTTGGGGGAGGTGCGTGTGTGTGTGTTGTGGGAGGAGCATGCGTGTGTGTGTTGTGGGAGGAGCGTGCGTGTGTGTGTGTTGTGGGAGGAGCGTGCGTGTGTGTGTGTGTTGTGGGAGGAGCGTGCGTGTGTGTGTGTGTTGTGGGAGGAGCCTGCGTGTATTGTGGGAGGAGCGTGCGTGTGTGTGTTGTGGGAGGTGCGTGCGTGTGTGTGTGTGTTGTGGGAGGTGCGTGCGTGTGTGTGTGCTGTGGGAGGAGCGTGCGTGTGTGTGTGTGTTGTGGGAGGAGCGTGCGTGTGTGTGTTGTGGGAGGAGCGTGCGTGTGTGTGTTGTGGGAGGAACGTGCGTGTGTGTGTGTGTTGTGGGAGGAGCGTGCGTGTGTTGTGGGAGGAGCATGCGTGTGTGTGTTGTTGGGAGGAGCGTGCGTGTGTGTGTGTTGTGGGAGGAGCGTGCGTGTGTGTGTGTGTTGTGGGAGGAGCGTGCGTGTGTGTTTGTGTTGTGGGAGGAGCCTGCGTGTATTGTGGGAGGAGCGTGCGTGTGTTGTGGGAGGAGCGTGCGTGTGTTGTGGGAGGAGCGTGCGTGTGTGTGTGTTGTGGGAGGAGCGTGCGTGTGTGTGTGTTGTGGGAGGAGCGTGCGTGTGTTGTGGGAGGAGCGTGCGTGTGTTGTGGGAGGAGCGTGCGTGTGTTGTGGGAGGAGCGTGCGTGTGTGTGTGTTGTGGGAGGAGCGTGCGTGCGTGTCTGTTGTGGGAAGAGCGTGCGTGTCTGTTGTGGGAAGAGCGTGCGTGTGTGTTGTGGGAGGAGCGTGCGTGTGTGTGTGTTGTGGGAGGAGCGTGCGTGTGTTGTGGGAGGAGCGTGCGTGTGTTGTGGGAGGAGCGTGCGTGTGTGTTGGTGGAGGAGCGTGCGTGTGTGTTGGGGGAGGAGCGTGCGTGTGTGTTGGGGGAGGAGCGTGTGTGTGTGTTGTGGGAGGGGCGTGTGTGTGTGTTGTGGGAGGAGCGTGTGTGTGTGTTGTGGGAGGAGCGTGTGTGTGTGTTGTGGGAGAAGCGTGCGTGTGTTGTGGGAGAAGCGTGCGTGTGTTGTGGGAGGAGCGTGCGTGTGTTGTGGGAGGAGCGTGCGTGTGTTGTGGGAGGAGCGTGCGTGTGTGTGTGTTGTGGGAGGAGCGTGCCTGTGTGTGTGTTGTGGGAGGTGCGTGCGTGTGTTGTGGGAGGAGCGTGCGTGTGTTGTGGGAGGAGCGTGCGTGTGTGTTGGGGGAGGAGCGTGCGTGTGTGTTGCGGGAGGAGCGTGCGTGTGTGTTGGGGGCGGAGCGTGTGTGTGTGTGTTGGGGGAGGAGCGTGTGTGTGTGTTGGGGGAGGAGCGTGTGTGTGTGTTGGGGGAGTAGCGTGTGTGTGTGTTGGTGGAGGAGCGTGTGTGTGTGTTGGGGGAGGACCGTGTGTGTGTGTGTTTGGGGAGGAGCGTGTGTGTGTTTGGGGAGGAGCGTGTGTGTGTTTGGGGAGGAGCGTGTGTGTGTGTGGTGGGGGAGGAGCGTGTGTGTGTGTTGGGGGAGGACCGTGTTTGTGTTGGGGGAGGAGCGTGTGTGTGTGGTGGGGGAGGAGCGTGTGTGTGTGTTGGGGTAGGAGCGTGTGTGTGTGTTGGGGGAGGACCGTGTGTGTGTGTTGGGGGAGGAGCGTGTGTGTGTGTGTTGGTGGAGGAGCGTGTGTGTGTGTTCAGGGAGGAGCGTGTGTGTGTGTTGGGGGAGGTGCGTGTGTGTGTGTTGTGGGAGGAGCGTGCGTGTGTGTGTTGTGGGAGGTGCGTGCGTGTGTGTGTGTTGTGGGAGGTGCGTGCGTGTGTGTGTGTTGTGGGAGGAGCGTGCGTGTGTGTGTGTGTTGTGGGAGGAGCGTGCGTGTGTGTGTTGTGGGAGGAGCGTGCGTGTGTGCGTGTGTTGTGGGAGGAGCGTGCGTGTGTGTGTTGTGGGAGGAGCGTGCGTGTGTGTGTTGTGGGAGGAGCGTGCGTGTGTGTGTTGTGGGAGGAGCGTGCGTGTGTGCGTGTGTTGTGGGAGGAGCGTGCGTGTGTTGTGGGAGGAGCGTGCGTGTGTTGTGGGAGGAGCGTGCGTGTGTTGTGGGAGGAGCGTGCGTGTGTGTGTGTTGTGGGAGGAGCGTGCCTGTGTGTGTGTTGTGGGAGGTGCGTGCGTGTGTTGTGGGAGGAGCGTGTGTGTGTGTGTTGGGGGAGGAGCGTGTGTGTGTGTTGGGGAGGAGCGTGTGTGTGTGTTGGGGGAGTAGCGTGTGTGTGTGTGTTGGTGGAGGAGCGTGTGTGTGTGTTGGGGGAGGACCGTGTGTGTGTGTGTTTGGGGAGGAGCGTGTGTGTGTTTGGGGAGGAGCGTGTGTGTGTTTGGGGAGGAGCGTGTGTGTGTGTGGTGGGGGAGGAGCGTGTGTGTGTGTTGGGGGAGGACCGTGTTTGTGTTGGGGGAGGAGCGTGTGTGTGTGGTGGGGGAGGAGCGTGTGTGTGTGTTGGGGTAGGAGCGTGTGTGTGTGTTGGGGGAGGACCGTGTGTGTGTGTTGGGGGAGGAGCGTGTGTGTGTGTGTTGGTGGAGGAGCGTGTGTGTGTGTTCAGGGAGGAGCGTGTGTGTGTGTTGGGGGAGGTGCGTGTGTGTGTGTTGTGGGAGGAGCGTGCGTGTGTGTGTTGTGGGAGGTGCGTGCGTGTGTGTGTGTTGTGGGAGGTGCGTGCGTGTGTGTGTGTTGTGGGAGGAGCGTGCGTGTGTGTGTGTGTTGTGGGAGGAGCGTGCGTGTGTGTGTTGTGGGAGGAGCGTGCGTGTGTGCGTGTGTTGTGGGAGGAGCGTGCGTGTGTGTGTTGTGGGAGGAGCGTGCGTGTGTGTGTTGTGGGAGGAGCGTGCGTGTGTGTGTTGTGGGAGGAGCGTGCGTGTGTGCGTGTGTTGTGGGAGGAGCGTGCGTGTGTTGTGGGAGGAGCGTGCGTGTGTTGTGGGAGGAGCGTGCGTGTGTTGTGGGAGGAGCGTGCGTGTGTGTGTGTTGTGGGAGGAGCGTGCCTGTGTGTGTGTTGTGGGAGGTGCGTGCGTGTGTTGTGGGAGGAGCGTGTGTGTGTGTGTTGGGGGAGGAGCGTGTGTGTGTGTTGGGGAGGAGCGTGTGTGTGTGTTGCGGGAGTAGCGTGTGTGTGTGTGTTGGTGGAGGAGCGTGTGTGTGTGTTGTGGGAGGAGCGTGTGTGTGTGTTGTGGGAGAAGCGTGCGTGTGTTGTGGGAGAAGCGTGCGTGTGTTGTGGGAGAAGCGTGCGTGTGTTGTGGGAGAAGCGTGCGTGTGTTGTGGGAGGAGCGTGCGTGTGTTGTGGGAGGAGCGTGCGTGTGTGTGTGTTGTGGGAGGAGCGTGCCTGTGTGTGTGTTGTGGGAGGTGCGTGCGTGTGTTGTGGGAGGAGCGTGCGTGTGTGTGTTGTGGGAGGAGCGTGCGTGTGTGTTGGGGGAGGAGCGTGCGTGTGTGTTGCGGGAGGAGCGTGCGTGTGTGTTGGGGGAGTAGCGTGCGTGTGTGTGTTGGGGGAGGAGCGTGTGTGTGTGTGTTGGTGGAGGAGCGTGTGTGTGTGTTGGGGGAGGACCGTGTGTGTGTGTGTTTGGGGAGGAGCGTGTGTGTGTTTGGGGAGGAGCGTGTGTGTGTGTGGTGGGGGAGGAGCGTGTGTGTGTGTTGGGGGAGGAGCGTGTTTGTGTTGGGGGAGGAGCGTGTGTGTGTGGTGGGGGAGGAGCGTGTGTGTGTGTTGGGGGAGGAGCGTGTGTGTGTGTTGGGGGAGGACCGTGTGTGTGTTGGGGGAGGAGCGTGTGTGTGTGTGTTGGTGGAGGAGCGTGTGTGTGTGTTCAGGGAGGAGCGTGTGTGTGTGTTGGGGGAGGTGCGTGTGTGTGTGTTGTGGGAGGAGCGTGCGTGTGTGTGTTGTGGGAGGTGCGTGCGTGTGTGTGTGTTGTGGGAGGTGCGTGCGTGTGTGTGTGCTGTGGGAGGAGCGTGCGTGTGTGTGTGTGTTGTGGGAGGAGCGTGCGTGTGTGTGTTGTGGGAGGAGCGTGCGTGTGTGTGTGTGTTGTGGGAGGAGCGTGCGTGTGTTGTGGGAGGAGCGTGCGTGTGTTGTGGGAGGAGCGTGCGTGTGTTGTGGGAGGAGCGTGCGTGTGTTGGGGGAGGAGCGTGTGTGTGTGTTGGGGGAGGAGCGTGTGTGTGTGTTGGGGGAGGAGCGTGTGTGTGTGTGTTGGGGGAGGAGCGTGTGTGTGTGTTGGGGAGGAGCGTGTGTGTGTGTTGCGGGAGTAGCGTGTGTGTGTGTGTTGGTGGAGGAGCGTGTGTGTGTGTTGGGGGAGGAGCGTGTGTGTGTGTTGGGGGAGGAACGTGTGTGTGTGTGTTTGGGGAGGACCGTGTGTGTGTGTGTTTGGGGAGGAGCGTGTGTGTGTGTTTGGGGAGGAGCGTGTGTGTGTGTTTGGGGAGGAGCGTGTGTGTGTGGTGGGGGAGGAGCGTGTGTGTGTGTTGGGGGAGGACCGTGTGTGTGTTGGGGGAGGAGCGTGTGTGTGTGGTGGGGGAGGAGCGTGTGTGTGTGTTGGGGGAGGACCGTGTGTGTGTTGGGGGAGGAGCGTGTGTGTGTGTGTTGGTGGAGGAGCGTGTGTGTGTGTTCGGGGAGGAGCGTGTGTGTGTGTTGGGGGAGCTGCGTGTGTGTGTGTTGTGGGAGGAGCATGCGTGTGTGTGTTGTGGGAGGAGCGTGCGTGTGTGTGTGTTGTGGGAGGAGCGTGCGTGTGTGTGTTGTGGGAGGAGCGTGCGTGTGTGTGTGTGTTGTGGGAGGAGCCTGCGTGTATTGTGGGAGGAGCGTGCGTGTGTGTGTTGTGGGAGGTGCGTGCGTGTGTGTGTGTTGTGGGAGGTGCGTGCGTGTGTGTGTGCTGTGGGAGGAGCGTGCGTGTGTGTGTGTGTTGTGGGAGGAGCGTGCGTGTGTGTGTTGTGGGAGGAGCGTGCGTGTGTGTGTGTGTTGTGGGAGGAGCGTGCGTGTGTTGTGGGAGGAGCGTGCGTGTGTTGTGGGAGGAGCGTGCGTGTGTTGGGGGAGGAGCGTGTGTGTGTGTTGGGGGAGGAGCGTGTATGTGTGTTGGGGGAGGAGCGTGTGTGTGTGTTGGGGAGGAGCGTGTGTGTGTGTTGCGGGAGTAGCGTGTGTGTGTGTGGTGGGGGAGGAGCGTGTGTGTGTTGGGGGAGGACCGTGTGTGTGTTGGGGGAGGAGCGTGTGTGTGTGGTGGGGGAGGAGCGTGTGTGTGTGTTGGGGGAGGACCGTGTGTGTGTTGGGGGAGGAGCGTGTGTGTGTGTGTTGGTGGAGGAGCGTGTGTGTGTGTTCGGGGAGGAGCGTGTGTGTGTGTTGGGGGAGGTGCGTGTGTGTGTGTTGTGGGAGGAGCATGCGTGTGTGTGTTGTGGGAGGAGCGTGCGTGTGTGTGTGTTGTGGGAGGAGCGTGCGTGTGTGTGTGTGTTGTGGGAGGAGCGTGCGTGTGTGTGTGTGTTGTGGGAGGAGCCTGCGTGTATTGTGGGAGGAGCGTGCGTGTGTGTGTTGTGGGAGGTGCGTGCGTGTGTGTGTGTGTTGTGGGAGGTGCGTGCGTGTGTGTGTGCTGTGGGAGGAGCGTGCGTGTGTGTGTGTGTTGTGGGAGGAGCGTGCGTGTGTGTGTTGTGGGAGGAGCGTGCGTGTGTGTGTTGTGGGAGGAACGTGCGTGTGTGTGTGTGTTGTGGGAGGAGCGTGCGTGTGTTGTGGGAGGAGCATGCGTGTGTGTGTTGTTGGGAGGAGCGTGCGTGTGTGTGTGTTGTGGGAGGAGCGTGCGTGTGTGTGTGTGTTGTGGGAGGAGCGTGCGTGTGTGTTTGTGTTGTGGGAGGAGCCTGCGTGTATTGTGGGAGGAGCGTGCGTGTGTTGTGGGAGGAGCGTGCGTGTGTTGTGGGAGGAGCGTGCGTGTGTGTGTGTTGTGGGAGGAGCGTGCGTGTGTGTGTGTTGTGGGAGGAGCGTGCGTGTGTTGTGGGAGGAGCGTGCGTGTGTTGTGGGAGGAGCGTGCGTGTGTTGTGGGAGGAGCGTGCGTGTGTGTGTGTTGTGGGAGGAGCGTGCGTGCGTGTCTGTTGTGGGAAGAGCGTGCGTGTCTGTTGTGGGAAGAGCGTGCGTGTGTGTTGTGGGAGGAGCGTGCGTGTGTGTGTGTGTGTTGTGGGAGGAGCGTGCGTGTGTGTGTGTGTTGTGGGAGGAGCCTGCGTGTATTGTGGGAGGAGCGTGCGTGTGTTGTGGGAGGAGCGTGCGTGTGTTGTGGGAGGAGCGTGCGTGTGTGTGTGTTGTGGGAGGAGCGTGCGTGTGTGTGTGTTGTGGGAGGAGCGTGCGTGTGTGTGTGTTGTGGGAGGAGCGTGCGTGTGTTGTGGGAGGAGCGTGCGTGTGTTGTGGGAGGAGCGTGCGTGTGTTGTGGGAGGAGCGTGCGTGTGTTGTGGGAGGAGCGTGCGTGTGTTGTGGGAGGAGCGTGCGTGTGTGTGTGTTGTGGGAGGAGCGTGCGTGCGTGTCTGTTGTGGGAAGAGCGTGCGTGTCTGTTGTGGGAAGAGCGTGCGTGTGTGTTGTGGGAGGAGCGTGCGTGTGTGTGTGTGTGTTGTGGGAGGAGCGTACGTGTGTGTGTTGTGGGAGGAGAGTGCGTGTGTGTGTTGTGGGAGGAGCGTGCGTGTGTGTGTGTGTTGTGGGAGGAGCGTGCGTGTGTTGTGGGAGAAGCGTGCGTGTCTTGTGGGAGAAGCGTGCGTGTGTTGTGGGAGGAGCGTGCGTGTGTGTGTGTTGTGGGAGGAGCGTGCGTGTGTGTGTGTTGTGGGAGGAGCGTGCGTGTGTTGTGGGAGGAGCGTGCGTGTGTTGTGGGAGGAGCGTGCGTGTGTTGTGGGAGGAGCGTGCGTGTGTTGTGGGAGGAGCGTGCGTGTGTGTGTGTTGTGGGAGGAGTGTGCGTGTGTGTGTGTTGTGGGAAGAGCGTGTGTGTGTGTTGTGGGAAGAGCGTGCGTGTCTGTTGTGGGAAGAGCGTGCGTGTGTGTTGTGGGAGGAGCGTGCGTGTGTGTGTGTGTGTTGTGGGAGGAGCGTACGTGTGTGTGTTGTGGGAGGAGCGTGCGTGTGTGTGTTGTGGGAGGAGCGTGCGTGTGTGTGTGTTGGGGGAGGAGTGTGTGTGTGTGTTGGGGGAGGAGTGTGTGTGTGTCTTGGGGGAGGAGTGTGTGTGTGTTGGGGGAGGAGTGTGTGTGTGTTGGGGGAGAAGTGTGTGTGTGTGTGTTGGGGGAGGAGTGTGTGTGTGTTGGGGGAGGAGTGTGTGTGTGTGTGTTGGGGGAGGAGTGTGTGTGTGTGTTGGGGGAAGAGTGTGTGTGTGTGTGTTGGGGGAGGAGTGTGTGTGTGTGTGTTGGGGGAGGAGTGTGTGTGTGTGTGTGTGTGTGTTGGGAGGAGTGTGTGTGTGTGTGTTGGGGGAGGTGTGTGTGTGTGTTGGGGGAGGTGTGTGTGTGTGTTGTGGGAGGAGTGTGTGTGTGTGTGTGTGTTGGGGGAGGAGTGTGTGTGTGTGTGTTGGGGGAGGAGTGTGTGTGTGTGTGTTGGGGGAGGAGTGTGTGTGTGTGTTGGGGGAGGAGTGTGTGTGTGTGTGTTGGGGGAGGAGCGTGCGTGTGTTGGGGGAGGAGCGTGCGTGTGTTGTGGGAGGAGCGTGCGTGTGTTGTGGGAGGAGCGTGCGTGTGTTGTGGGAGGAGTGTGCGTGTGTTGTTGGAGGAGCGTGCGTGTGTTGTGGGAGGAGCGTGCGTGTGTGTGTGTTGTGGGAGGAGCGTGCGTGTGTGTGTGTTGTGGGAGGAGCGTGCGTGTGTTGTGGGAGGAGCGTGCGTGTGTTGTGGGAGGAGCGTGCGTGTGTGTTGGGGGAGGAGCGTGCGTGTGTGTTGGGGGAGGAGCGTGTGTGTGTGTTGGGGGAGGAGCGTGTGTGTGTGTGTTGGTGGAGGAGCGTGTGTGTGTGTTGGGGGAGGACCGTGTGTGTGTGTGTTTGGGGAGGACCGTGTGTGTGTGTGTTTGGGGAGGAGCGTGTGTGTGTGTTTGGGGAGGAGCGTGTGTGTGTGTTTGGGGAGTAGCGTGTGTGTGTGTTTCGGGAGGAGCGTGTGTGTGTGGTGGGGGAGGAGCGTGTGTGTGTGGTGGGGGAGGAGCGTGTGTGTGTTGGGGGAGGAGCGTGTGTGTGTGGTGGGGGAGGAGCGTGTGTGTGTGTTGGGGGAGGAGCGTGTGTGTGTGTGTTGGTGGAGGAGCGTGTGTGTGTGTTCGGGGAGGAGCGTGTGTGTGTGTTGGGGGAGGTGCGTGTGTGTGTGTTGTGAGAGGTGCGTGTGTGTGTGTTGTGGGAGGAGCATGCGTGTGTGTGTTGTGGGAGGAGCGTGCGTGTGTGTGTGTTGTGGGAGGAGCGTGCGTGTGTGTGTGTGTTGTGGGAGGAGCGTGCGTGTGTGTGTGTGTTGTGGGAGGAGCGTGCGTGTGTGTGTGTGTTGTGGGAGGAGCGTGCGTGTGTTGTGGGAGGAGCGTGCGTGTGTTGTGGGAGGAGCGTGTGTGTGTGTGTGTTGTGGGAGGAGCGTGCGTGTGTGTGTGTTGTGGGAGGAGCGTGCGTGTGTGTGTGTTGTGGGAGGAGCGTGCGTGTGTTGTGGGAGGAGCGTGCGTGTGTTGTGGGAGGAGCGTGTGTGTGTTGTGGGAGGAGTGTGCGTGTGTGTGTGTTGTGGGAAGAGCGTGCGTGTCTGTTGTGGGAAGAGCGTGCGTGTGTGTTGTGGGAGGAGCGTGCGTGTGTGTGTGTGTGTTGTGGGAGGAGCGTACGTGTGTGTGTTGTGGGAGGAGAGTGCGTGTGTGTGTTGTGGGAGGAGCGTGCGTGTGTGTGTGTGTTGTGGGAGGAGCGTGCGTGTGTTGTGGGAGGAGCGTGCGTGTGTTGTGGGAGAAGCGTGCGTGTGTTGTGGGAGGAGCGTGCGTGTGTTGTGGGAGGAGCGTGCGTGTGTGTGTGTTGTGGGAGGAGCGTGCGTGTGTTGTGGGAGGAGCGTGCGTGTGTTGTGGGAGGAGCGTGCGTGTGTTGTGGGAGGAGCGTGCGTGTGTTGTGGGAGGAGCGTGCGTGTGTGTGTGTTGTGGGAGGAGCGTGCGTGTGTGTGTGTTGTGGGAAGAGCGTGCGTGTCTGTTGTGGGAAGAGCGTGCGTGTGTGTTGTGGGAGGACCGTGCGTGTGTGTGTGTGTGTTGTGGGAGGAGCGTACGTGTGTGTGTTGTGGGAGGAGCGTGCGTGTGTGTGTTGTGGGAGGAGCGTGCGTGTGTGTGTTGTGGGAGGAGCGTGCGTGTGTGTGTTGTGGGAGGAGCGTGCGTGTGTGTGTTGTGGGAGGAGCGTGCGTGTGTGTGTGTTGGGGGAGGAGTGTGTGTGTGTGTTGGGGGAGGAGTGTGTGTGTGTGTTGGGGGAGGAGTGTGTGTGTGTGTTGGGGGAGGAGTGTGTGTGTGTGTTGGGGGAGGAGTGTGTGTGTGTGTTGGGGGAGGAGTGTGTGTGTGTGTTGGGGGAGGAGTGTGTGTGTGTGTGTGTTGGGGGAGGAGTGTGTGTGTGTGTGTGTTGGGGGAGGAGTGTGTGTGTGTGTGTGTTGGGGGAGGAGTGTGTGTGTGTGTGTGTTGGGGGAGGAGTGTGTGTGTGTGTGTTGGGGGAGGAGTGTGTGTGTGTGTGTTGGGGGAGGAGTGTGTGTGTGTGTGTTGGGGGAGGAGTGTGTGTGTGTGTGTTGGGGGAGGAGTGTGTGTGTGTGTGTTGGGGGAGGAGTGTGTGTGTGTGTGTGTGTGTTGGGGGAGGTGTGTGTGTGTGTGTTGGGGGAGGTGTGTGTGTGTGTGTTGGGGGAGGTGTGTGTGTGTGTGTTGGGGGAGGTGTGTGTGTGTGTGTTGGGGGAGGAGTGTGTGTGTGTGTGTTGGGGGAGGAGTGTGTGTGTGTGTGTGTTGGGGGAGGAGTGTGTGTGTGTGTGTTGGGGGAGGAGTGTGTGTGTGTGTTGTGGGAGGAGTGTGTGTGTGTGTGTTGGGCGAGGAGCGTGTGTGTGTGTGTGTTGGGGGAGGAGCGTGCGTGTGTGTGTGTTGGGGGAGGAGCGTGCGTGTGTGTGTGTTGGGGGAGGAGTGTGTGTGTGTGTTGGGGGAGGAGTGTGTGTGTGTGTGTGTTGGGGGAGGAGTGTGTGTGTGTGTGTTGGGGGAGGAGTGTGTGTGTGTGTGTTGGGGGAGGAGTGTGTGTGTGTGTGTTGGGGGAGGAGTGTGTGTGTGTGTGTGTGTTGGGGGAGGTGTGTGTGTGTGTGTTGGGGGAGGAGTGTGTGTGTGTGTGTGTGTGTGTTGGGGGAGGAGTGTGTGTGTGTGTGTGTTGGGGGAGGAGTGTGTGTGTGTGTGTGTTGGGGGAGGAGTGTGTGTATGTGTGTGTGTTGGGGGAGGAGTGTGTGTGTGTGTGTGTTGGGGGAGGAGTGTGTGTGTGTGTGTTGGGCGAGGAGCGTGTGTGTGTGTGTGTTGGGGGAGGAGCGTGCGTGTGTGTGTGTTGGGGGAGGAGCGTGCGTGTGTGTGTGTTGGGGGAGGAGTGTGTGTGTGTGTTGGGGGAGGAGTGTGTGTGTGTGTGTGTTGGGGGAGGAGTGTGTGTGTGTGTGTTGGGGGAGGAGTGTGTGTGTGTGTGTTGGGGGAGGAGTGTGTGTGTGTGTGTTGGGGGAGGAGTGTGTGTGTGTGTGTGTGTTGGGGGAGGTGTGTGTGTGTGTGTTGGGGGAGGAGTGTGTGTGTGTGTGTGTGTGTGTTGGGGGAGGAGTGTGTGTGTGTGTGTGTTGGGGGAGGAGTGTGTGTGTGTGTGTGTTGGGGGAGGAGTGTGTGTGTGTGTTGGGGGAGGAGTGTGTGTGTGTGTGTTGGGCGAGGAGCGTGTGTGTGTGTGTGTGTGTGTTGGGGGAGGAGCGTGTGTGTGTGTGTGTTGGGGGAGGAGTGTGCGTGTGTGTGTGTTGGGGGAGGAGTGTGTGTGTGTGTGTGTTGGGGGAGGTGTGTGTGTGTGTGTTGGGGGAGGAGTGTGTGTGTGTGTGTGTGTTGGGGGAGGAGTGTGTGTGTGTGTGTGTTGGGGGAGGAGTGTGTGTGTGTGTGTGTTGGGGGAGGAGCGTGTGTGTGTGTTGGGGGAGGAGTGTGTGTGTGTGTGTTGGGCGAGGAGCGTGTGTGTGTGTTGGGGGAGGAGCGTGCGTGTGTGTGTGTTGGGGGAGGAGCGTGCGTGTGTGTGTGTTGGGGGAGGAGTGTGTGTGTGTGTTGGGGGAGTAGTGTGTGTGTGTGTGTGTTGGGGGACGAGTGTGTGTGTGTGTGTTGGGGGAGGAGTGTGTGTGTGTGTGTTGGGGGAGGAGTGTGTGTCTGTGTGTGTTGCGGGAGGAGTGTGTGTGTGTTGGGGGAGGAGTGTGTGTGTGTGTGTTGGGGGAGGAGTGTGTGTGTGTGTGTTGGGGGAGGAGTGTGTGTGTGTGTGTTGGGGGAGGAGTGTGTGTGTGTGTGTTGGGGGAGGTGTGTGTGTGTGTGTTGGGGGAGGAGTGTGTGTGTGTGTGTGTGTTGGGGGAGGAGTGTGTGTGCGTGTGTGTGTTGGGGGAGGAGTGTGTGTGTCTGTTGTGGGAAGAGCGTGCGTGTGTGTTGTGGGAGGAGCGTGCGTGTGTGTGTGTGTTGTGGGAGGAGCGTACGTGTGTGTGTTGTGGGAGGAGCGTGCGTGTGTGTGTTGTGGGAGGAGCGTGCGTGTGTGTGTGTTGGGGGAGGAGTGTGTGTGTGTGTTGGGGGAGGAGTGTGTGTGTGTGTTGGGGGAGGAGTGTGTGTGTGTTGGGGGAGAAGTGTGTGTGTGTGTGTTGGGGGAGGAGTGTGTGTGTGTTGGGGGAGGAGTGTGTGTGTGTGTGTTGGGGGAGGAGTGTGTGTGTGTGTTGGGGGAAGAGTGTGTGTGTGTGTGTTGGGGGAGGAGTGTGTGTGTGTGTGTTGGGGGAGGAGTGTGTGTGTGTGTGTGTGTTTTGGGAGGAGTGTGTGTGTGTGTTGGGGGAGGTGTGTGTGTGTGTTGGGGGAGGAGTGTGTGTGTGTGTGTGTGTTGGGGGAGGAGTGTGTGTGTGTGTGTGTGTTGGGGGAGGAGTGTGTGTGTGTGTGTTGGGGGAGGAGTGTGTGTGTGTGTTGGGGGAGGAGTGTGTGTGTGTGTGTTGGGGGAGGAGCGTGCGTGTGTTGGGGGAGGAGCGTGCGTGTGTTGTGGGAGGAGCGTGCGTGTGTTGTGGGAGGAGCGTGCGTGTGTTGTGGGAGGAGCGTGCGTGTGTTGTTGGAGGAGCGTGCGTGTGTTGTGGGAGGAGCGTGCGTGTGTGTGTGTTGTGGGAGGAGCGTGCGTGTGTGTGTGTTGTGGGAGGAGCGTGCGTGTGTTGTGGGAGGAGCGTGCGTGTGTTGTGGGAGGAGCGTGCGTGTGTGTTGGGGGAGGAGCGTGCGTGTGTGTTGGGGGAGGAGCGTGTGTGTGTGTTGGGGGAGGAGCGTGTGTGTGTGTGTTGGTGGAGGAGCGTGTGTGTGTGTTGGGGGAGGACCGTGTGTGTGTGTGTTTGGGGAGGACCGTGTGTGTGTGTGTGTTTGGGGAGGAGCGTGTGTGTGTGTTTGGGGAGGAGCGTGTGTGTGTGTTTGGGGAGGAGCGTGTGTGTGTGGTGGGGGAGGAGCGTGTGTGTGTGTTGGGGGAGGAGCGTGTGTGTGTGGTGGGGGAGGAGCGTGTGTGTGTGGTGGGGGAGGAGCGTGTGTGTGTGTTGGGGGAGGAGCGTGTGTGTGTGTGTTGGTGGAGGAGCGTGTGTGTGTGTTCGGGGAGGAGCGTGTGTGTGTGTTGGGGGAGGTGCGTGTGTGTGTGTTGTGGGAGGTGCGTGTGTGTGTGTTGTGGGAGGAGCATGCGTGTGTGTGTTGTGGGAGGAGCGTGCGTGTGTGTGTGTTTGGGGAGGAGCGTGTGTGTGTGTTTGGGGAGGAGCGTGTGTGTGTGGTGGGGGAGGAGCGTGTGTGTGTGTTGGGGGAGGAGCGTGTGTGTGTGGTGGGGGAGGAGCGTGTGTGTGTGGTGGGGGAGGAGCGTGTGTGTGTGTTGGGGGAGGAGCGTGTGTGTGTGTGTTGGTGGAGGAGCGTGTGTGTGTGTTCGGGGAGGAGCGTGTGTGTGTGTTGGGGGAGGTGCGTGTGTGTGTGTTGTGGGAGGTGCGTGTGTGTGTGTTGTGGGAGGAGCATGCGTGTGTGTGTTGTGGGAGGAGCGTGCGTGTGTGTGTGTTGTGGGAGGAGCGTGCGTGTGTGTGTGTGTTGTGGGAGGAGCGTGCGTGTGTGTGTGTGTTGTGGGAGGAGCGTGCGTGTGTGTGTGTGTTGTGGGAGGAGCGTGCGTGTGTGTGTGTGTTGTGGGAGGACCGTGCGTGTGTGTGTGTGTGTTGTGGGAGGAGCGTACGTGTGTGTGTTGTGGGAGGAGCGTGCGTGTGTGTGTTGTGGGAGGAGCGTGCGTGTGTGTGTTGTGGGAGGAGCGTGCGTGTGTGTGTTGTGGGAGGAGCGTGCGTGTGTGTGTTGTGGGAGGAGCGTGCGTGTGTGTGTTGTGGGAGGAGCGTGCGTGTGTGTGTTGTGGGAGGAGCGTGCGTGTGTGTGTGTTGGGGGAGGAGTGTGTGTGTGTGTTGGGGGAGGAGTGTGTGTGTGTGTTGGGGGAGGAGTGTGTGTGTGTGTTGGGGGAGGAGTGTGTGTGTGTGTTGGGGGAGGAGTGTGTGTGTGTGTTGGGGGAGGAGTGTGTGTGTGTGTGTGTTGGGGGAGGAGTGTGTGTGTGTGTGTGTTGGGGGAGGAGTGTGTGTGTGTGTGTGTTGGGGGAGGAGTGTGTGTGTGTGTGTGTTGGGGGAGGAGTGTGTGTGTGTGTGTTGGGGGAGGAGTGTGTGTGTGTGTGTTGGGGGAGGAGTGTGTGTGTGTGTGTTGGGGGAGGAGTGTGTGTGTGTGTGTTGGGGGAGGAGTGTGTGTGTGTGTGTTGGGGGAGGAGTGTGTGTGTGTGTGTGTGTGTTGGGGGAGGTGTGTGTGTGTGTGTTGGGGGAGGTGTGTGTGTGTGTGTTGGGGGAGGAGTGTGTGTGTGTGTGTGTTGGGGGAGGAGTGTGTGTGTGTGTGTGTTGGGGGAGGAGTGTGTGTGTGTGTGTTGGGGGAGGAGTGTGTGTGTGTGTTGTGGGAGGAGTGTGTGTGTGTGTGTTGGGCGAGGAGCGTGTGTGTGTGTGTGTGTGTGTTGGGGGAGGAGCGTGCGTGTGTGTGTGTTGGGGGAGGAGCGTGCGTGTGTGTGTGTTGGGGGAGGAGTGTGTGTGTGTGTTGGGGGAGGAGTGTGTGTGTGTGTTGGGGGAGGAGTGTGTGTGTGTGTGTGTTGGGGGAGGTGTGTGTGTGTGTGTTGGGGGAGGAGTGTGTGTGTGTGTGTGTGTGTGTGTTGGGGGAGGAGTGTGTGTGTGTGTGTGTTGGGGGAGGAGTGTTTGTGTGTGTTGGGGGAGGAGTGTGTGTGTGTGTGTTGGGCGAGGAGCGTGTGTGTGTGTGTGTGTGTTGGGGGAGGAGTGTGTGTGTGTGTGTGTTGGGGGAGGAGTGTGCGTGTGTGTGTGTTGGGGGAGGAGTGTGTGTGTGTGTGTGTTGGGGGAGGTGTGTGTGTGTGTGTTGGGGGAGGAGTGTGTGTGTGTGTGTGGGTTGGGGGAGGAGTGTGTGTGTGTGTGTGTTGGGGGAGGAGTGTGTGTGTGTGTGTGTTGGGGGAGGAGTGTGTGTGTGTGTTGGGGGAGGAGTGTGTGTGTGTGTGTTGGGCGAGGAGCGTGTGTGTGTGTGTGTGTGTGTTGGGGGAGGAGCGTGCGTGTGTGTGTGTTGGGGGAGGAGCGTGCGTGTGTGTGTGTTGGGGGAGGAGTGTGTGTGTGTGTTGGGGGAGGAGTGTGTGTGTGTGTTGGGGGAGTAGTGTGTGTGTGTGTGTGTTTTGGGAGGAGTGTGTGTGTGTGTGTTGGGGGAGGAGTGTGTGTGTGTGTGTTGGGGGAGGAGTGTGTGTCTGTGTGTGTTGGGGGAGGAGTGTGTGTGTGTTGGGGGAGGAGTGTGTGTGTGTTGGGGGAGGAGTGTGTGTGTGTTGGGGGAGGAGTGTGTGTGTGTGTGTTGGGGGAGGAGTGTGTGTGTGTGTGTTGGGGGAGGAGTGTGTGTGTGTGTGTTGGGGGAGGTGTGTGTGTGTGTGTGTTGGGGGAGGAGTGTGTGTGTGTGTGTGTGTTGGGGGAGGAGTGTGTGTGTGTGTGTGTGTGTTGGGAGGAGTGTGTGTGTGTGTTGGGGGAGGTGTGTGTGTGTGTTGGGGGAGGAGTGTGTGTGTGTGTGTGTGTTGGGGGAGGAGTGTGTGTGTGTGTGTGTGTTGGGGGAGGAGTGTGTGTGTGTGTGTTGGGGGAGGAGTGTGTGTGTGTGTTGGGGGAGGAGTGTGTGTGTGTGTGTTGGGGGAGGAGCGTGCGTGTGTTGGGGGAGGAGCGTGCGTGTGTTGGGGGAGGAGCGTGCGTGTGTTGTGGGAGGAGCGTGCGTGTGTTGTGGGAGGAGCGTGCGTGTGTTGTGGGAGGAGCGTGCGTGTGTTGTTGGAGGAGCGTGCGTGTGTTGTGGGAGGAGCGTGCGTGTGTGTGTGTTGTGGGAGGAGCGTGCGTGTGTGTGTGTTGTGGGAGGAGCGTGCGTGTGTTGTGGGAGGAGCGTGCGTGTGTTGTGGGAGGAGCGTGCGTGTGTGTTGGGGGAGGAGCGTGCGTGTGTGTTGGGGGAGGAGCGTGTGTGTGTGTTGGGGGAGGAGCGTGTGTGTGTGTGTTGGTGGAGGAGCGTGTGTGTGTGTTGGGGGAGGACCGTGTGTGTGTGTGTTTGGGGAGGACCGTGTGTGTGTGTGTGTTTGGGGAGGAGCGTGTGTGTGTGTTTGGGGAGGAGCGTGTGTGTGTGTTTGGGGAGGAGCGTGTGTGTGTGGTGGGGGAGGAGCGTGTGTGTGTGTTGGGGGAGGAGCGTGTGTGTGTGGTGGGGGAGGAGCGTGTGTGTGTGGTGGGGGAGGAGCGTGTGTGTGTGTTGGGGGAGGAGCGTGTGTGTGTGTGTTGGTGGAGGAGCGTGTGTGTGTGTTCGGGGAGGAGCGTGTGTGTGTGTTGGGGGAGGTGCGTGTGTGTGTGTTGGGGGAGGAGTGTGTGTGTGTGTTGGGGGAGGAGTGTGTGTGTGTGTTGGGGGAGGAGTGTGTGTGTGTGTGTGTTGGGGGAGGAGTGTGTGTGTGTGTGTGTTGTGGGAGGAGCATGCGTGTGTGTGTTGTGGGAGGAGCGTGCGTGTGTGTGTGTTGTGGGAGGAGCATGCGTGTGTGTGTTGTGGGAGGAGCGTGCGTGTGTGTGTGTTTGGGGAGGAGCGTGTGTGTGTGTTTGGGGAGGAGCGTGTGTGTGTGGTGGGGGAGGAGCGTGTGTGTGTGTTGGGGGAGGAGCGTGTGTGTGTGGTGGGGGAGGAGCGTGTGTGTGTGGTGGGGGAGGAGCGTGTGTGTGTGTTGGGGGAGGAGCGTGTGTGTGTGTGTTGGTGGAGGAGCGTGTGTGTGTGTTCGGGGAGGAGCGTGTGTGTGTGTTGGGGGAGGTGCGTGTGTGTGTGTTGTGGGAGGTGCGTGTGTGTGTGTTGTGGGAGGAGCATGCGTGTGTGTGTTGTGGGAGGAGCGTGCGTGTGTGTGTGTTGTGGGAGGAGCGTGCGTGTGTGTGTGTGTTGTGGGAGGAGCGTGCGTGTGTGTGTGTGTTGTGGGAGGAGCGTGCGTGTGTGTGTGTGTTGTGGGAGGAGCGTGCGTGTGTGTGTGTGTTGTGGGAGGACCGTGCGTGTGTGTGTGTGTGTTGTGGGAGGAGCGTACGTGTGTGTGTTGTGGGAGGAGCGTGCGTGTGTGTGTTGTGGGAGGAGCGTGCGTGTGTGTGTTGTGGGAGGAGCGTGCGTGTGTGTGTTGTGGGAGGAGCGTGCGTGTGTGTGTTGTGGGAGGAGCGTGCGTGTGTGTGTTGTGGGAGGAGCGTGCGTGTGTGTGTTGTGGGAGGAGCGTGCGTGTGTGTGTGTTGGGGGAGGAGTGTGTGTGTGTGTTGGGGGAGGAGTGTGTGTGTGTGTTGGGGGAGGAGTGTGTGTGTGTGTTGGGGGAGGAGTGTGTGTGTGTGTTGGGGGAGGAGTGTGTGTGTGTGTTGGGGGAGGAGTGTGTGTGTGTGTGTGTTGGGGGAGGAGTGTGTGTGTGTGTGTGTTGGGGGAGGAGTGTGTGTGTGTGTGTGTTGGGGGAGGAGTGTGTGTGTGTGTGTGTTGGGGGAGGAGTGTGTGTGTGTGTGTTGGGGGAGGAGTGTGTGTGTGTGTGTTGGGGGAGGAGTGTGTGTGTGTGTGTTGGGGGAGGAGTGTGTGTGTGTGTGTTGGGGGAGGAGTGTGTGTGTGTGTGTTGGGGGAGGAGTGTGTGTGTGTGTGTGTGTGTTGGGGGAGGTGTGTGTGTGTGTGTTGGGGGAGGTGTGTGTGTGTGTGTTGGGGGAGGAGTGTGTGTGTGTGTGTGTTGGGGGAGGAGTGTGTGTGTGTGTGTGTTGGGGGAGGAGTGTGTGTGTGTGTGTTGGGGGAGGAGTGTGTGTGTGTGTTGTGGGAGGAGTGTGTGTGTGTGTGTTGGGCGAGGAGCGTGTGTGTGTGTGTGTGTGTGTTGGGGGAGGAGCGTGCGTGTGTGTGTGTTGGGGGAGGAGCGTGCGTGTGTGTGTGTTGGGGGAGGAGTGTGTGTGTGTGTTGGGGGAGGAGTGTGTGTGTGTGTTGGGGGAGGAGTGTGTGTGTGTGTGTGTTGGGGGAGGTGTGTGTGTGTGTGTTGGGGGAGGAGTGTGTGTGTGTGTGTGTGTGTGTGTTGGGGGAGGAGTGTGTGTGTGTGTGTGTTGGGGGAGGAGTGTTTGTGTGTGTTGGGGGAGGAGTGTGTGTGTGTGTGTTGGGCGAGGAGCGTGTGTGTGTGTGTGTGTGTTGGGGGAGGAGTGTGTGTGTGTGTGTGTTGGGGGAGGAGTGTGCGTGTGTGTGTGTTGGGGGAGGAGTGTGTGTGTGTGTGTGTTGGGGGAGGTGTGTGTGTGTGTGTTGGGGGAGGAGTGTGTGTGTGTGTGTGGGTTGGGGGAGGAGTGTGTGTGTGTGTGTGTTGGGGGAGGAGTGTGTGTGTGTGTGTGTTGGGGGAGGAGTGTGTGTGTGTGTTGGGGGAGGAGTGTGTGTGTGTGTGTTGGGCGAGGAGCGTGTGTGTGTGTGTGTGTGTGTTGGGGGAGGAGCGTGCGTGTGTGTGTGTTGGGGGAGGAGCGTGCGTGTGTGTGTGTTGGGGGAGGAGTGTGTGTGTGTGTTGGGGGAGGAGTGTGTGTGTGTGTTGGGGGAGTAGTGTGTGTGTGTGTGTGTTTTGGGAGGAGTGTGTGTGTGTGTGTTGGGGGAGGAGTGTGTGTGTGTGTGTTGGGGGAGGAGTGTGTGTCTGTGTGTGTTGGGGGAGGAGTGTGTGTGTGTTGGGGGAGGAGTGTGTGTGTGTTGGGGGAGGAGTGTGTGTGTGTTGGGGGAGGAGTGTGTGTGTGTGTGTTGGGGGAGGAGTGTGTGTGTGTGTGTTGGGGGAGGAGTGTGTGTGTGTGTGTTGGGGGAGGTGTGTGTGTGTGTGTGTTGGGGGAGGAGTGTGTGTGTGTGTGTGTGTTGGGGGAGGAGTGTGTGTGTGTGTGTGTGTGTTGGGAGGAGTGTGTGTGTGTGTTGGGGGAGGTGTGTGTGTGTGTTGGGGGAGGAGTGTGTGTGTGTGTGTGTGTTGGGGGAGGAGTGTGTGTGTGTGTGTGTGTTGGGGGAGGAGTGTGTGTGTGTGTGTTGGGGGAGGAGTGTGTGTGTGTGTTGGGGGAGGAGTGTGTGTGTGTGTGTTGGGGGAGGAGCGTGCGTGTGTTGGGGGAGGAGCGTGCGTGTGTTGGGGGAGGAGCGTGCGTGTGTTGTGGGAGGAGCGTGCGTGTGTTGTGGGAGGAGCGTGCGTGTGTTGTGGGAGGAGCGTGCGTGTGTTGTTGGAGGAGCGTGCGTGTGTTGTGGGAGGAGCGTGCGTGTGTGTGTGTTGTGGGAGGAGCGTGCGTGTGTGTGTGTTGTGGGAGGAGCGTGCGTGTGTTGTGGGAGGAGCGTGCGTGTGTTGTGGGAGGAGCGTGCGTGTGTGTTGGGGGAGGAGCGTGCGTGTGTGTTGGGGGAGGAGCGTGTGTGTGTGTTGGGGGAGGAGCGTGTGTGTGTGTGTTGGTGGAGGAGCGTGTGTGTGTGTTGGGGGAGGACCGTGTGTGTGTGTGTTTGGGGAGGACCGTGTGTGTGTGTGTGTTTGGGGAGGAGCGTGTGTGTGTGTTTGGGGAGGAGCGTGTGTGTGTGTTTGGGGAGGAGCGTGTGTGTGTGGTGGGGGAGGAGCGTGTGTGTGTGTTGGGGGAGGAGCGTGTGTGTGTGGTGGGGGAGGAGCGTGTGTGTGTGGTGGGGGAGGAGCGTGTGTGTGTGTTGGGGGAGGAGCGTGTGTGTGTGTGTTGGTGGAGGAGCGTGTGTGTGTGTTCGGGGAGGAGCGTGTGTGTGTGTTGGGGGAGGTGCGTGTGTGTGTGTTGGGGGAGGAGTGTGTGTGTGTGTTGGGGGAGGAGTGTGTGTGTGTGTTGGGGGAGGAGTGTGTGTGTGTGTGTGTTGGGGGAGGAGTGTGTGTGTGTGTGTGTTGTGGGAGGAGCATGCGTGTGTGTGTTGTGGGAGGAGCGTGCGTGTGTGTGTGTTGTGGGAGGAGCGTGCGTGTGTGTGTGTGTTGCGGGAGGAGCGTGCGTGTGTGTGTGTGTTGCGGGAGGAGCGTGCGTGTGTGTGTGTGTTGCGGGAGGAGCGTGCGTGTGTGTGTGTGTTGTGGGAGGAGCGTGCGTGTGTGTGTGTGTTGTGGGAGGAGCGTGCGTGTGTGTGTGTGTTGTGGGAGGACCGTGCGTGTGTGTGTGTGTGTTGTGGGAGGAGCGTACGTGTGTGTGTTGTGGGAGGAGCGTGCGTGTGTGTGTTGTGGGAGGAGCGTGCGTGTGTGTGTTGTGGGAGGAGCGTGCGTGTGTGTGTTGTGGGAGGAGCGTGCGTGTGTGTGTTGTGGGAGGAGCGTGCGTGTGTGTGTTGTGGGAGGAGCGTGCGTGTGTGTGTGTTGGGGGAGGAGTGTGTGTGTGTGTTGGGGGAGGAGTGTGTGTGTGTGTTGGGGGAGGAGTGTGTGTGTGTGTTGGGGGAGGAGTGTGTGTGTGTGTTGGGGGAGGAGTGTGTGTGTGTGTGTGTTGGGGGAGGAGTGTGTGTGTGTGTGTGTTGGGGGAGGAGTGTGTGTGTGTGTGTGTTGGGGGAGGAGTGTGTGTGTGTGTGTGTTGGGGGAGGAGTGTGTGTGTGTGTGTTGGGGGAGGAGTGTGTGTGTGTGTGTTGGGGGAGGAGTGTGTGTGTGTGTGTTGGGGGAGGAGTGTGTGTGTGTGTGTTGGGGGAGGAGTGTGTGTGTGTGTGTGTGTGTTGGGGGAGGTGTGTGTGTGTGTGTTGGGGGAGGTGTGTGTGTGTGTGTTGGGGGAGGAGTGTGTGTGTGTGTGTTGGGGGAGGAGTGTGTGTGTGTGTGTGTGTTGGGGGAGGAGTGTGTGTGTGTGTGTTGGGGGAGGAGTGTGTGTGTGTGTTGGGGGAGGAGTGTGTGTGTGTGTGTTGGGCGAGGAGCGTGTGTGTGTGTGTGTGTGTGTGTTGGGGGAGGAGCGTGCGTGTGTGTGTGTTGGGGGAGGAGCGTGCGTGTGTGTGTGTTGGGGGAGGAGTGTGTGTGTGTGTTGGGGGAGGAGTGTGTGTGTGTGTGTGTTGGGGGAGGAGTGTGTGTGTGTGTGTTGGGGGAGGAGTGTGTGTGTGTGTGTTGGGGGAGGAGTGTGTGTGTGTGTGTTGGGGGAGGAGTGTGTGTGTGTGTGTGTGTTGGGGGAGGTGTGTGTGTGTGTGTTGGGGGAGGAGTGTGTGTGTGTGTGTGTGTGTGTTGGGGGAGGAGTGTGTGTGTGTGTGTGTTGGGGGAGGAGTGTGTGTGTGTGTGTGTTGGGGGAGGAGTGTGTGTGTGTGTTGGGGGAGGAGTGTGTGTGTGTGTGTTGGGCGAGGAGCGTGTGTGTGTGTGTGTGTGTGTTGGGGGAGGAGCGTGTGTGTGTGTGTGTTGGGGGAGGAGTGTGCGTGTGTGTGTGTTGGGGGAGGAGTGTGTGTGTGTGTGTGTTGGGGGAGGTGTGTGTGTGTGTGTTGGGGGAGGAGTGTGTGTGTGTGTGTGTGTTGGGGGAGGAGTGTGTGTGTGTGTGTTGGGGGAGGAGTGTGTGTGTGTGTGTGTTGGGGGAGGAGTGTGTGTGTGTGTTGGGGGAGGAGTGTGTGTGTGTGTGTTGGGCGAGGAGCGTGTGTGTGTGTGTGTGTGTGTTGGGGGAGGAGCGTGCGTGTGTGTGTGTTGGGGGAGGAGCGTGCGTGTGTGTGTGTTGGGGGAGGAGTGTGTGTGTGTGTTGGGGGAGGAGTGTGTGTGTGTGTTGGGGGAGTAGTGTGTGTGTGTGTGTTGGGGGAGGAGTGTGTGTGTGTGTGTTGGGGGAGGAGTGTGTGTGTGTGTGTTGGGGGACGAGTGTGTGTGTGTGTGTTGGGGGAGGAGTGTGTGTCTGTGTGTGTTGGGGGAGGAGTGTGTGTGTGTTGGGGGAGGAGTGTGTGTGTGTGTGTTGGGGGAGGAGTGTGTGTGTGTGTGTTGGGGGAGGAGTGTGTGTGTGTGTGTTGGGGGAGGTGTGTGTGTGTGTGTGTTGGGGGAGGAGTGTGTGTGTGTGTGTGTGTTGGGGGAGGAGTGTGTGTGTGTGTGTGTGTTGGGGGAGGAGTGTGTGTGTGTGTGTGTGTTGGGGGAGGAGTGTGTGTGTGTGTGTGTGTTGGGGGAGGAGTGTGTGTGTCTGTTGTGGGAAGAGCGTGCGTGTGTGTTGTGGGAGGAGCGTGCGTGTGTGTGTGTGTGTTGTGGGAGGAGCGTACGTGTGTGTGTTGTGGGAGGAGCGTGCGTGTGTGTGTTGTGGGAGGAGCGTGCGTGTGTGTGTGTTGGGGGAGGAGTGTGTGTGTGTGTTGGGGGAGGAGTGTGTGTGTGTCTTGGGGGAGGAGTGTGTGTGTGTTGGGGGAGAAGTGTGTGTGTGTGTGTTGGGGGAGGAGTGTGTGTGTGTTGGGGGAGGAGTGTGTGTGTGTGTGTTGGGGGAGGAGTGTGTGTGTGTGTTGGGGGAAGAGTGTGTGTGTGTGTGTTGGGGGAGGAGTGTGTGTGTGTGTGTTGGGGGAGGAGTGTGTGTGTGTGTGTGTGTTGGGAGGAGTGTGTGTGTGTGTTGGGGGAGGTGTGTGTGTGTGTTGGGGGAGGAGTGTGTGTGTGTGTGTGTGTTGGGGGAGGAGTGTGTGTGTGTGTGTGTGTTGGGGGAGGAGTGTGTGTGTGTGTGTGTGTGTGTTGGGAGGAGTGTGTGTGTGTGTTGGGGGAGGTGTGTGTGTGTGTTGGGGGAGGAGTGTGTGTGTGTGTGTGTGTTGGGGGAGGAGTGTGTGTGTGTGTGTGTGTTGGGGGAGGAGTGTGTGTGTGTGTGTTGGGGGAGGAGTGTGTGTGTGTGTTGGGGGAGGAGTGTGTGTGTGTGTGTTGGGGGAGGAGCGTGCGTGTGTTGGGGGAGGAGCGTGCGTGTGTTGGGGGAGGAGCGTGCGTGTGTTGTGGGAGGAGCGTGCGTGTGTTGTGGGAGGAGCGTGCGTGTGTGTGTGTGTGTTGTGGGAGGAGCGTACGTGTGTGTGTTGTGGGAGGAGCGTGCGTGTGTGTGTTGTGGGAGGAGCGTGCGTGTGTGTGTGTTGGGGGAGGAGTGTGTGTGTGTGTTGGGGGAGGAGTGTGTGTGTGTCTTGGGGGAGGAGTGTGTGTGTGTTGGGGGAGAAGTGTGTGTGTGTGTGTTGGGGGAGGAGTGTGTGTGTGTTGGGGGAGGAGTGTGTGTGTGTGTGTTGGGGGAGGAGTGTGTGTGTGTGTTGGGGGAAGAGTGTGTGTGTGTGTGTTGGGGGAGGAGTGTGTGTGTGTGTGTTGGGGGAGGAGTGTGTGTGTGTGTGTGTGTTGGGAGGAGTGTGTGTGTGTGTTGGGGGAGGTGTGTGTGTGTGTTGGGGGAGGAGTGTGTGTGTGTGTGTGTGTTGGGGGAGGAGTGTGTGTGTGTGTGTGTGTTGGGGGAGGAGTGTGTGTGTGTGTGTGTGTGTTGGGAGGAGTGTGTGTGTGTGTTGGGGGAGGTGTGTGTGTGTGTTGGGGGAGGAGTGTGTGTGTGTGTGTGTGTTGGGGGAGGAGTGTGTGTGTGTGTGTGTGTTGGGGGAGGAGTGTGTGTGTGTGTGTTGGGGGAGGAGTGTGTGTGTGTGTGTGTGTTGGGGGAGGAGTGTGTGTGTGTGTGTGTGTTGGGGGAGGAGTGTGTGTGTGTGTTGGGGGAGGAGTGTGTGTGTGTGTTGGGGGAGGAGTGTGTGTGTGTGTGTTGGGGGAGGAGTGTGTGTGTGTGTGTTGGGGGACGAGTGTGTGTGTGTGTGTTGGGGGAGGAGTGTGTGTCTGTGTGTGTTGGGGGAGGAGTGTGTGTGTGTTGGGGGAGGAGTGTGTGTGTGTGTGTGTGTTGGGGGAGGAGTGTGTGTGTCTGTTGTGGGAAGAGCGTGCGTGTGTGTTGTGGGAGGAGCGTGCGTGTGTGTGTGTGTGTTGTGGGAGGAGCGTACGTGTGTGTGTTGTGGGAGGAGCGTACGTGTGTGTGTTGTGGGAGGAGCGTGCGTGTGTGTGTTGTGGGAGGAGCGTGCGTGTGTGTGTGTTGGGGGAGGAGTGTGTGTGTGTGTTGGGGGAGGAGTGTGTGTGTGTCTTGGGGGAGGAGTGTGTGTGTGTGTTGGGGGAGAAGTGTGTGTGTGTGTGTTGGGGGAGGAGTGTGTGTGTGTTGGGGGAGGAGTGTGTGTGTGTGTGTTGGGGGAGGAGTGTGTGTGTGTGTTGGGGGAAGAGTGTGTGTGTGTGTGTTGGGGGAGGAGTGTGTGTGTGTGTGTTGGGGGAGGAGTGTGTGTGTGTGTGTGTGTTGGGAGGAGTGTGTGTGTGTGTTGGGGGAGGTGTGTGTGTGTGTTGGGGGAGGAGTGTGTGTGTGTGTGTTGGGGGAGGAGTGTGTGTGTGTGTGTGTGTTGGGGGAGGAGTGTGTGTGTGTGTGTGTGTGTGTTGGGAGGAGTGTGTGTGTGTGTTGGGGGAGGTGTGTGTGTGTGTTGGGGGAGGAGTGTGTGTGTGTGTGTGTTGGGGGAGGAGTGTGTGTGTGTGTGTGTGTTGGGGGAGGAGTGTGTGTGTGTGTGTTGGGGGAGGAGTGTGTGTGTGTGTTGGGGGAGGAGTGTGTGTGTGTGTGTTGGGGGAGGAGCGTGCGTGTGTTGGGGGAGGAGCGTGCGTGTGTTGGGGGAGGAGCGTGCGTGTGTTGTGGGAGGAGCGGGCGTGTGTTGTGGGAGGAGCGTGCGTGTGTTGTGGGAGGAGCGTGCGTGTGTTGTTGGAGGAGCGTGCGTGTGTTGTGGGAGGAGCGTGCGTGTGTGTGTGTTGTGGGAGGAGCGTGCGTGTGTGTGTGTTGTGGGAGGAGCGTGCGTGTGTTGTGGGAGGAGCGTGCGTGTGTTGTGGGAGGAGCGTGCGTGTGTGTTGGGGGAGGAGCGTGCGTGTGTGTTGGGGGAGGAGCGTGTGTGTGTGTTGGGGGAGGAGCGTGTGTGTGTGTGTTGGTGGAGGAGCGTGTGTGTGTGTTGGGGGAGGACCGTGTGTGTGTGTGTTTGGGGAGGACCGTGTGTGTGTGTGTGTTTGGGGAGGAGCGTGTGTGTGTGTTTGGGGAGGAGCGTGTGTGTGTGTTTGGGGAGGAGCGTGTGTGTGTGGTGGGGGAGGAGCGTGTGTGTGTGTTGGGGGAGGAGCGTGTGTGTGTGGTGGGGGAGGAGCGTGTGTGTGTGGTGGGGGAGGAGCGTGTGTGTGTGTTGGGGGAGGAGCGTGTGTGTGTGTGTTGGTGGAGGAGCGTGTGTGTGTGTTCGGGGAGGAGCGTGTGTGTGTGTTGGGGGAGGTGCGTGTGTGTGTGTTGGGGGAGGAGTGTGTGTGTGTGTTGGGGGAGGAGTGTGTGTGTGTGTTGGGGGAGGAGTGTGTGTGTGTGTGTGTTGGGGGAGGAGTGTGCGTGTGTGTGTGTTGTGGGAGGAGCATGCGTGTGTGTGTTGTGGGAGGAGCGTGCGTGTGTGTGTGTTGTGGGAGGAGCGTGCGTGTGTGTGTGTGTTGTGGGAGGAGCGTGCGTGTGTGTGTGTGTTGCGGGAGGAGCGTGCGTGTGTGTGTGTGTTGCGGGAGGAGCGTGCGTGTGTGTGTGTGTTGTGGGAGGAGCGTGCGTGTGTGTGTGTGTTGTGGGAGGACCGTGCGTGTGTGTTGTGGGAGGAGCGTACGTGTGTGTGTTGTGGGAGGAGCGTGCGTGTGTGTGTTGTGGGAGGAGCGTGCGTGTGTGTGTTGTGGGAGGAGCGTGCGTGTGTGTGTTGTGGGAGGAGCGTGCGTGTGTGTGTTGTGGGAGGAGCGTGCGTGTGTGTGTTGTGGGAGGAGCGTGCGTGTGTGTGTGTTGGGGGAGGAGTGTGTGTGTGTGTTGGGGGAGGAGTGTGTGTGTGTGTTGGGGGAGGAGTGTGTGTGTGTGTTGGGGGAGGAGTGTGTGTGTGTGTTGGGGGAGGAGTGTGTGTGTGTGTGTGTTGGGGGAGGAGTGTGTGTGTGTGTGTGTTGGGGGAGGAGTGTGTGTGTGTGTGTGTTGGGGGAGGAGTGTGTGTGTGTGTGTGTTTGGGGAGGAGTGTGTGTGTGTGTGTGTTGGGGGAGGAGTGTGTGTGTGTGTGTTGGGGGAGGAGTGTGTGTGTGTGTGTTGGGGGAGGAGTGTGTGTGTGTGTGTGTGTGTTGGGGGAGGTGTGTGTGTGTGTGTTGGGGGAGGTGTGTGTGTGTGTGTTGGGGGAGGAGTGTGTGTGTGTGTGTTGGGGGAGGAGTGTGTGTGTGTGTGTGTTGGGGGAGGAGTGTGTGTGTGTGTGTTGGGGGAGGAGTGTGTGTGTGTGTTGTGGGAGGAGTGTGTGTGTGTGTGTTGGGCGAGGAGCGTGTGTGTGTGTGTGTGTGTGTGTTGGGGGAGGAGCGTGCGTGTGTGTGTGTTGGGGGAGGAGCGTGCGTGTGTGTGTGTTGGGGGAGGAGTGTGTGTGTGTGTTGGGGGAGGAGTGTGTGTGTGTGTGTGTTGGGGGAGGAGTGTGTGTGTGTGTGTTGGGGGAGGAGTGTGTGTGTGTGTGTTGGGGGAGGAGTGTGTGTGTGTGTGTTGGGGGAGGAGTGTGTGTGTGTGTGTGTGTTGGGGGAGGTGTGTGTGTGTTGGGGGAGGAGTGTGTGTGTGTGTGTGTGTGTGTTGGGGGAGGAGTGTGTGTGTGTGTGTGTTGGGGGAGGAGTGTGTGTGTGTGTGTGTTGGGGGAGGAGTGTGTGTGTGTGTTGGGGGAGGAGTGTGTGTGTGTGTGTTGGGCGAGGAGCGTGTGTGTGTGTGTGTGTGTGTTGGGGGAGGAGCGTGTGTGTGTGTGTGTTGGGGGAGGAGTGTGCGTGTGTGTGTGTTGGGGGAGGAGTGTGTGTGTGTGTGTGTTGGGGGAGGTGTGTGTGTGTGTGTTGGGGGAGGAGTGTGTGTGTGTGTGTGTGTTGGGGGAGGAGTGTGTGTGTGTGTGTTGGGGGAGGAGTGTGTGTGTGTGTGTTGGGGGAGGAGTGTGTGTGTGTGTGTGTTGGGGGAGGAGTGTGTGTGTGTGTTGGGGGAGGAGTGTGTGTGTGTGTGTTGGGCGAGGAGCGTGTGTGTGTGTGTGTGTGTGTTGGGGGAGGAGCGTGCGTGTGTGTGTGTTGGGGGAGGAGCGTGCGTGTGTGTGTGTTGGGGGAGGAGTGTGTGTGTGTGTTGGGGGAGGAGTGTGTGTGTGTGTTGGGGGAGTAGTGTGTGTGTGTGTGTGTTGGGGGAGGAGTGTGTGTGTGTGTGTTGGGGGAGGAGTGTGTGTGTGTGTGTTGGGGGACGAGTGTGTGTGTGTGTGTTGGGGGAGGAGTGTGTGTCTGTGTGTGTTGGGGGAGGAGTGTGTGTGTGTTGGGGGAGGAGTGTGTGTGTGTGTGTTGGGGGAGGAGTGTGTGTGTGTGTGTTGGGGGAGGAGTGTGTGTGTGTGTGTTGGGGGAGGTGTGTGTGTGTGTGTGTTGGGGGAGGAGTGTGTGTGTGTGTGTGTGTTGGGGGAGGAGTGTGTGTGTGTGTGTGTGTTGGGGGAGGAGTGTGTGTGTGTGTGTGTGTTGGGGGAGGAGTGTGTGTGTCTGTTGTGGGAAGAGCGTGCGTGTGTGTTGTGGGAGGAGCGTGCGTGTGTGTGTGTGTGTTGTGGGAGGAGCGTACGTGTGTGTGTTGTGGGAGGAGCGTGCGTGTGTGTGTTGTGGGAGGAGCGTGCGTGTGTGTGTGTTGGGGGAGGAGTGTGTGTGTGTGTTGGGGGAGGAGTGTGTGTGTGTCTTGGGGGAGGAGTGTGTGTGTGTTGGGGGAGAAGTGTGTGTGTGTGTGTTGGGGGAGGAGTGTGTGTGTGTTGGGGGAGGAGTGTGTGTGTGTGTGTTGGGGGAGGAGTGTGTGTGTGTGTTGGGGGAAGAGTGTGTGTGTGTGTGTTGGGGGAGGAGTGTGTGTGTGTGTGTTGGGGGAGGAGTGTGTGTGTGTGTGTGTGTTGGGAGGAGTGTGTGTGTGTGTTGGGGGAGGTGTGTGTGTGTGTTGGGGGAGGAGTGTGTGTGTGTGTGTGTGTTGGGGGAGGAGTGTGTGTGTGTGTGTGTGTTGGGGGAGGAGTGTGTGTGTGTGTGTTGGGGGAGGAGTGTGTGTGTGTGTTGGGGGAGGAGTGTGTGTGTGTGTGTTGGGGGAGGAGCGTGCGTGTGTTGGGGGAGGAGCGTGCGTGTGTTGTGGGAGGAGCGTGCGTGTGTTGTGGGAGGAGCGTGCGTGTGTTGTTGGAGGAGCGTGCGTGTGTTGTGGGAGGAGCGTGCGTGTGTGTGTGTTGTGGGAGGAGCGTGCGTGTGTGTGTGTTGTGGGAGGAGCGTGCGTGTGTTGTGGGAGGAGCGTGCGTGTGTTGTGGGAGGAGCGTGCGTGTGTGTTGGGGGAGGAGCGTGCGTGTGTGTTGGGGGAGGAGCGTGTGTGTGTGTTGGGGGAGGAGCGTGTGTGTGTGTGTTGGTGGAGGAGCGTGTGTGTGTGTTGGGGGAGGACCGTGTGTGTGTGTGTTTGGGGAGGACCGTGTGTGTGTGTGTGTTTGGGGAGGAGCGTGTGTGTGTGTTTGGGGAGGAGCGTGTGTGTGTGTTTGGGGAGGAGCGTGTGTGTGTGGTGGGGGAGGAGCGTGTGTGTGTGTTGGGGGAGGAGCGTGTGTGTGTGGTGGGGGAGGAGCGTGTGTGTGTGGTGGGGGAGGAGCGTGTGTGTGTGTTGGGGGAGGAGCGTGTGTGTGTGTGTTGGTGGAGGAGCGTGTGTGTGCGTGTTCGGGGAGGAGCGTGTGTGTGTGTTGGGGGAGGTGCGTGTGTGTGTGTTGTGGGAGGTGCGTGTGTGTGTGTTGTGGGAGGAGCATGCGTGTGTGTGTTGTGGGAGGAGCGTGCGTGTGTGTGTGTTGTGGGAGGAGCGTGCGTGTGTGTGTGTGTTGTGGGAGGAGCGTGCGTGTGTGTGTGTGTTGTGGGAGGAGCGTGCGTGTGTGTGTGTGTTGTGGGAGGAGCGTGCGTGTGTGTGTGTGTTGTGGGAGGAGCGTGCGTGTGTTGTGGGAGGAGCGTGCGTGTGTTGTGGGAGGAGCGTGCGTGTGTGTGTGTTGTGGGAGGAGCGTGCGTGTGTGTGTGTTGTGGGAGGAGCGTGCGTGTGTTGTGGGAGGAGCGTGCGTGTGTTGTGGGAGGAGCGTGTGTGTGTTGTGGGAGGAGCGTGCGTGTGTGTGTGTTGTGGGAGGAGTGTGCGTGTGTGTGTGTTGTGGGAAGAGCGTGCGTGTCTGTTGTGGGAAGAGCGTGCGTGTCTGTTGTGGGAAGAGCGTGCGTGTGTGTTGTGGGAGGAGCGTGCGTGTGTGTGTGTGTGTTGTGGGAGGAGCGTACGTGTGTGTGTTGTGGGAGGAGAGTGCGTGTGTGTGTTGTGGGAGGAGCGTGCGTGTGTGTGTGTGTGTTGTGGGAGGAGCGTGCGTGTGTTGTGGGAGGAGCGTGCGTGTGTTGTGGGAGAAGCGTGCGTGTGTTGTGGGAGGAGCGTGCGTGTGTGTGTGTTGTGGGAGGAGCGTGCGTGTGTGTGTGTTGTGGGAGGAGCGTGCGTGTGTGTGTGTTGTGGGAGGAGCGTGCGTGTGTTGTGGGAGGAGCGTGCGTGTGTTGTGGGAGGAGCGTGCGTGTGTGTGTGTTGTGGGAGGAGCGTGCGTGTGTGTGTGTTGTGGGAAGAGCGTGCGTGTCTGTTGTGGGAAGAGCGTGCGTGTGTGTTGTGGGAGGACCGTGCGTGTGTGTGTGTGTGTTGTGGGAGGAGCGTACGTGTGTGTGTTGTGGGAGGAGCGTGCGTGTGTGTGTTGTGGGAGGAGTGTGTGTGTGTGTGTGTTGGGGGAGGAGTGTGTGTGTGTGTGCGTGTGTTGGGGGAGGAGCGTGCGTGTGTTGTGGGAGGAGCGTGCGTGTGTTGTGGGAGGAGCGTGCGTGTGTTGTGGGAGGAGCGTGCGTGTGTTGTTGGAGGAGCGTGCGTGTGTTGTGGGAGGAGCGTGCGTGTGTGTGTGTTGTGGGAGGAGCGTGCGTGTGTGTGTGTTGTGGGAGGAGCGTGCGTGTGTTGTGGGAGGAGCGTGCGTGTGTTGTGGGAGGAGCGTGCGTGTGTTGTGGGAGGAGCGTGCGTGTGTGTTGGGGGAGGAGCGTGCGTGTGTGTTGGGGGAGGAGCGTGTGTGTGTGTTGGGGGAGGAGCGTGTGTGTGTGTGTTGGGGGAGGAGTGTGTGTGTGTGTGTTGGGGGAGGAGTGTGTGTGTGTGTGTTTGGGGAGGACCGTGTGTGTGTGTGTGTTTGGGGAGGAGCGTGTGTGTGTGTTTGGGGAGGAGCGTGTGTGTGTTTTTGGGGAGGAGCGTGTGTGTGTGGTGGGGGAGGAGCGTGTGTGTGTGTTGGGGGAGGAGCGTGTGTGTGTGGTGGGGGAGGAGCGTGTGTGTGTGGTGGGGGAGGAGCGTGTGTGTGTGTTGGGGGAGGAGCGTGTGTGTGTGTGTTGGTGGAGGAGCGTGTGTGTGTGTTCGGGGAGGAGCGTGTGTGTGTGTTGGGGGAGGTGCGTGTGTGTGTGTTGTGGGAGGTGCGTGTGTGTGTGTTGTGGGAGGAGCATGCGTGTGTGTGTTGTGGGAGGAGCGTGCGTGTGTGTGTGTTGTGGGAGGAGCGTGCGTGTGTGTGTGTGTTGTGGGAGGAGCGTGCGTGTGTGTGTGTGTTGTGGGAGGAGCGTGCGTGTGTGTGTGTGTTGTGGGAGGAGCGTGCGTGTGTGTGTGTGTTGTGGGAGGAGCGTGCGTGTGTTGTGGGAGGAGCGTGCGTGTGTGTGTGTTGTGGGAGGAGCGTGCGTGTGTGTGTGTTGTGGGAGGAGCGTGCGTGTGTGTGTGTTGTGGGAGGAGCGTGCGTGTGTTGTGGGAGGAGCGTGCGTGTGTTGTGGGAGGAGCGTGTGTGTGTTGTGGGAGGAGCGTGCGTGTGTGTGTGTTGTGGGAGGAGTGTGCGTGTGTGTGTGTTGTGGGAAGAGCGTGCGTGTCAGTTGTGGGAAGAGCGTGCGTGTCTGTTGTGGGAAGAGCGTGCGTGTGTGTTGTGGGAGGAGCGTGCGTGTGTGTGTGTGTGTTGTGGGAGGAGCGTACGTGTGTGTGTTGTGGGAGGAGAGTGCGTGTGTGTGTTGTGGGAGGAGCGTGCGTGTGTGTGTGTGTTGTGGGAGGAGCGTGCGTGTGTTGTGGGAGGAGCGTGCGTGTGTTGTGGGAGAAGCGTGCGTGTGTTGTGGGAGGAGCGTGCGTGTGTGTGTGTTGTGGGAGGAGCGTGCGTGTGTGTGTGTTGTGGGAGGAGCGTGCGTGTGTTGTGGGAGGAGCGTGCGTGTGTTGTGGGAGGAGCGTGCGTGTGTGTGTGTTGTGGGAGGAGCGTGCGTGTGTGTGTGTTGTGGGAAGAGCGTGCGTGTCTGTTGTGGGAAGAGCGTGCGTGTGTGTTGTGGGAGGACCGTGCGTGTGTGTGTGTGTGTTGTGGGAGGAGCGTACGTGTGTGTGTTGTGGGAGGAGCGTGCGTGTGTGTGTTGTGGGAGGAGTGTGTGTGTGTGTGTTGGGGGAGGAGTGTGTGTGTGTGTGTGTGTGTTGGGGGAGGTGTGTGTGTGTGTGTTGGGGGAGGAGTGTGTGTGTGTGTGTTGGGGGAGGAGTGTGTGTGTGTGTGTGTTGGGGGAGGAGTATGTGTGTGTGTGTGTTGGGGGAGGAGTGTGTGTGTGTGTTGGGGGAGGAGTGTGTGTGTGTGTGTTGGGCGAGGAGCGTGTGTGTGTGTGTGTGTGTGTGTGTTGGGGGAGGAGCGTGCGTGTGTGTGTGTTGGGGGAGGAGCGTGCGTGTGTGTGTGTTGGGGGAGGAGTGTGTGTGTGTGTTGGGGGAGGAGTGTGTGTGTGTGTGTGTTGGGGGAGGAGTGTGTGTGTGTGTGTTGGGGGAGGAGTGTGTGTGTGTGTGTTGGGGGAGGAGTGTGTGTGTGTGTTGGGGGAGGAGTGTGTGTGTGTGTGTGTGTTGGGGGAGGAGCGTGTGTGTGTGTTGGGGGAGGAGCATGTGTGTGTGTTGGGGGAGGAGTGTGTGTGTGTGTGTGTTGGGGGAGGAGTGTGTGTGTGTGTGTGTTGGGGGAGGAGTGTGTGTGTGTGTGTGTTGGGGGAGGAGTGTGTGTGTGTGTGTGTTGGGGGAGGAGTGTGTGTGTGTGTGTTGGGGGAGGAGCATGTGTGTGTGTTGGGGGAGGAGTGTGTGTGTGTGTGTGTGTTGGGGGAGGAGTGTGTGTGTGTGTGTGTTGGGGGAGGAGTGTGTGTGTGTGTGTGTTGGGGGAGGAGTGTGTGTGTGTGTGTTGGGGGAGGAGTGTGTGTGTGTGTGTTGGGGGAGGAGTGTGTGTGTGTGTGTTGGGGGAGGAGTGTGTGTGTGTGTGTGTGTGTTGGGGGAGGTGTGTGTGTGTGTGTTGGGGGAGGAGTGTGTGTGTGTGTGTTGGGGGAGGAGTGTGTGTGTGTGTGTGTTGGGGGAGGAGTATGTGTGTGTGTGTGTTGGGGGAGGAGTGTGTGTGTGTGTTGGGGGAGGAGTGTGTGTGTGTGTTGGGGGAGGAGTGTGTGTGTGTGTGTTGGGCGAGGAGCGTGTGTGTGTGTGTGTGTGTGTGTGTTGGGGGAGGAGCGTGCGTGTGTGTGTGTTGGGGGAGGAGCGTGCGTGTGTGTGTGTTGGGGGAGGAGTGTGTGTGTGTGTTGGGGGAGGAGTGTGTGTGTGTGTGTTGGGGGAGGAGTGTGTGTGTGTGTGTTGGGGGAGGAGTGTGTGTGTGTGTGTGTTGGGGGAGGTGTGTGTGTGTGTGTTGGGGGAGGAGTGTGTGTGTGTGTGTGTGTGTGTTGGGGGAGGAGTGTGTGTGTGTGTGTGTTGGGGGAGGAGTGTGTGTGTGTGTGTGTTGGGGGAGGAGTGTGTGTGTGTGTGTTGGGCGAGGAGCGTGTGTGTGTGTGTGTGTGTGTTGGGGGAGGAGCGTGTGTGTGTGTCTGTTGGGGGAGGAGTGTGCGTGTGTGTGTGTTGGGGGAGGAGTGTGCGTGTGTGTGTGTTGGAGGAGGAGTGTGTGTGTGTGTGTGTTGGGGGAGGTGTGTGTGTGTGTGTTGGGGGAGGAGTGTGTGTGTGTGTTGGGGGAGGAGTGTGTGTGTGTGTGTGTTGGGGGAGGAGTGTGTGTGTGTGTTGGGGGAGGAGTATGTGTGTGTGTGTGTTGGGGGAGGAGTGTGTGTGTGTGTGTGTTGGGGGAGGAGTGTGTGTGTGTGTGTGTTGGGGGAGGAGTGTGTGTGTGTGTGTTGGGGGAGGAGTGTGTGTGTGTGTGTTGGGGGAGGAGTGTGTGTCTGTGTGTGTTGGGGGAGGAGTGTGTGTGTGTGTGTTGGGGGAGGAGTGTGTGTGTGTGTGTGTTGGGGGAGGAGTGTGTGTGTGTGTGTTGGGGGAGGTGTGTGTGTGTTGGGGGAGGAGTGTGTGTGTGTGTGTGTGTTGGGGGAGGTGTGTGTGTGTGTGTTGGGGGAGGAGTGTGTGTGTGTGTGTGTGTGTGTGTTGGGGGAGGAGTGTGTGTGTGTGTGTTGGGGGAGGAGTGGATGTGTGTGTGTGTTGGGGGAGGAGTGTGTGTGTGTGTGTATGTTGGGGGAGGAGCGTGTGTGTGTGTTGGGGGAGGAGCGTGTGTGTGTGTTGGGGGAGGAGCATGTGTGTGTGTTGGGGGAGGAGTGTGTGTGTGTGTGTGTTGGGGGAGGAGTGTGTGTGTGTGTGTGTTGGGGGAGGAGTGTGTGTGTGTGTTGGGGGAGGAGTGTGTGTGTGTGTGTTGGGCGAGGAGCGTGTGTGTGTGTGTGTGTGTGTGTGTTGGGGGAGGAGCGTGTGTGTGTGTGTGTTGGGGGAGGAGTGTGCGTGTGTGTGTGTTGGGGGAGGAGTGTGTGTGTGTGTGTGTTGGGGGAGGTGTGTGTGTGTGTGTTGGGGGAGGTGTGTGTGTGTGTGTTGGGGGAGGAGTGTGTGTGTGTGTTGGGGGAGGAGTGTGTGTGTGTGTTGGGGGAGGAGTGTGTGTGTGTGTGTGTTGGGGGAGGAGTGTGTGTGTGTGTTGGGGGAGGAGTATGTGTGTGTGTGTGTTGGGGGAGGAGTGTGTGTGTGTGTGTGTTGGGGGAGGAGTGTGTGTGTGTGTGTGTTGGGGGAGGAGTGTGTGTGTGTGTGTGTTGGGGGAGGAGTGTGTGTGTGTGTGTGTTGGGGGAGGAGTGTGTGTGTGTGTGTTGGGGGAGGAGTGTGTGTCTGTGTGTGTTGGGGGAGGAGTGTGTGTGTGTGTGTTGGGGGAGGAGTGTGTGTGTGTGTGTTGGGGGAGGAGTGTGTGTGTGTGTGTTGGGGGAGGTGTGTGTGTGTGTGTGTTGGGGGAGGAGTGTGTGTGTGTGTGTGTGTTGGGGGAGGTGTGTGTGTGTGTGTTGGGGGAGGAGTGTGTGTGTGTGTGTGTGTGTGTGTTGGGGGAGGAGTGTGTGTGTGTGTGTTGGGGGAGGAGTGTGTGTGTGTGTGTTGGGGGAGGAGTGTGTGTGTGTGTGTGTGTGTGTTGGGGGAGGAGTGTGTGTGTGTGTGTTGGGGGAGGAGTGTGTGTGTGTGTGTGTTGGGCGAGGAGCGTGTGTGTGTGTGTGTGTGTGTGTTGGGGGAGGAGCGTGTGTGTGTGTGTGTTGGGGGAGGAGTGTGCGTGTGTGTGTGTTGGGGGAGGAGTGTGTGTGTGTGTGTGTTGGGGGAGGTGTGTGTGTGTGTGTTGGGGGAGGAGTGTGTGTGTGTGTGTGTGTTGGGGGAGGAGTGTGTGTGTGTGTGTGTTGGGGGAGGAGTGTGTGTGTGTGTTGGGGGAGGAGTATGTGTGTGTGTGTGTTGGGGGAGGAGTGTGTGTGTGTGTGTGTTGGGGGAGGAGTGTGTGTGTGTGTGTTGGGGGAGGAGTATGTGTGTGTGTGTTGGGGGAGGAGTGTGTGTCTGTGTGTGTTGGGGGAGGAGTGTGCGTGTGTGTGTGTTGGGGGAGGAGTGTGTGTGTGTGTGTGTTGGGGGAGGTGTGTGTGTGTGTGTTGGGGGAGGAGTGTGTGTGTGTGTGTGTGTTGGGGGAGGAGTGTGTGTGTGTGTGTGTTGGGGGAGGAGTGTGTGTGTGTGTTGGGGGAGGAGTATGTGTGTGTGTGTGTTGGGGGAGGAGTGTGTGTGTGTGTGTGTTGGGGGAGGAGTGTGTGTGTGTGTGTTGGGGGAGGAGTATGTGTGTGTGTGTTGGGGGAGGAGTGTGTGTCTGTGTGTGTTGGGGGAGGAGTGTGTGTGTGTGTGTTGGGGGAGGAGTGTGTGTGTGTGTGTTGGGGGAGGAGTGTGTGTGTGTGTGTTGGGGGAGGTGTGTGTGTGTGTGTGTTGGGGGAGGTGTGTGTGTGTGTGTGTTGGGGGAGGAGTGTGTGTGTGTGTGTGTGTGTGTGTTGGGGGAGGAGTGTGTGTGTGTGTGTGTGTGTTGGGGGAGGAGTGTGTGTGTGTGTGTGTGTTGGGGGAGGAGTGTGTGTGTGTGTGTGTGTTGGGGGAGGAGTGTGTGTGTGTGTGTGTTGGGGGAGGAGTGTGTGTGTGTGTTGGGGGAGGAGTGTGTGTGTGTGTGTGTGTTGGGGGAGGAGTGTGTGTGTGTGTGTTGGGGGAGGTGTGTGTGTGTGTGTTGGGGGAGGAGTGTGTGTGTGTGTTGGGGGAGGAGTGTGTGTGTGTGTGTTGGGGGAGGAGCGTGCGTGTGTGTGTTGGGGGCGGAGCGTGTGTGTGTGTGTTGGGGGAGGAGTGTGTGTGTGTGTTGGGGGAGGAGTGGGTGTGTGTGTGTGTTGGGGGAGGAGTGTGTGTGTGTGTGTGTTGGGGGAGGAGTGTGTGTGTGTGTGTTGGGGGAGGAGTGTGTGTCTGTGTGTGTTGGGGGAGGAGTGTGTGTGTGTGTGTGTTGGGGGAGGAGTGTGTGTGTGTGTGTTGGGGGAGGAGTGTGTGTGTGTGTGTTGGGGGAGGTGTGTGTGTGTGTGTGTTGGGGGAGGAGTGTGTGTGTGTGTGTGTGTTGGGGGAGGTGTGTGTGTGTGTGTTGGGGGAGGAGTGTGTGTGTGTGTGTGTGTGTGTGTGTTGGGGGAGGAGTGTGTGTGTGTGTGTTGGGGGAGGAGTGTGTGTGTGTGTGTTGGGGGAGGAGTGTGTGTGTGTGTGTGTGTGTGTGTTGGGGGAGGAGTGTGTGTGTGTGTGTTGGGGGAGGAGTGTGTGTGTGTGTGTGTTGGGCGAGGAGCGTGTGTGTGTGTGTGTGTGTGTTGGGGGAGGAGCGTGTGTGTGTGTGTGTTGGGGGAGGAGTGTGCGTGTGTGTGTGTTGGGGGAGGAGTGTGTGTGTGTGTGTGTTGGGGGAGGTGTGTGTGTGTGTGTTGGGGGAGGAGTGTGTGTGTGTGTGTGTGTTGGGGGAGGAGTGTGTGTGTGTGTGTGTTGGGGGAGGAGTGTGTGTGTGTGTTGGGGGAGGAGTATGTGTGTGTGTGTGTTGGGGGAGGAGTGTGTGTGTGTGTGTGTTGGGGGAGGAGTGTGTGTGTGTGTTGGGGGAGGTGTGTGTGTGTGTGTTGGGGGAGGAGTGTGTGTGTGTGTGTGTGTGTGTGTTGGGGGAGGAGTGTGTGTGTGTGTGTTGGGGGAGGAGTGTGTGTGTGTGTGTTGGGGGAGGAGTGTGTGTGTGTGTGTGTGTGTGTGTTGGGGGAGGAGTGTGTGTGTGTGTGTTGGGGGAGGAGTGTGTGTGTGTGTGTGTTGGGCGAGGAGCGTGTGTGTGTGTGTGTGTGTGTTGGGGGAGGAGCGTGTGTGTGTGTGTGTTGGGGGAGGAGTGTGCGTGTGTGTGTGTTGGGGGAGGAGTGTGCGTGTGTGTGTGTTGGGGGAGGAGTGTGTGTGTGTGTGTGTTGGGGGAGGAGTGTGTGTGTGTGTGTGTGTTGGGGGAGGAGTGTGTGTGTGTGTGTGTTGGGGGAGGAGTGTGTGTGTGTGTTGGGGGAGGAGTGTGTGTGTGTGTGTTGGGGGAGGAGTGTGTGTGTGTGTGTTGGGGGAGGAGTGTGTGTGTGTGTGTGTGTGTGTGTTGGGGGAGGAGTGTGTGTGTGTGTGTTGGGGGAGGAGTGTGTGTGTGTGTGTGTTGGGCGAGGAGCGTGTGTGTGTGTGTGTGTGTGTTGGGGGAGGAGCGTGTGTGTGTGTGTGTTGGGGGAGGAGTGTGCGTGTGTGTGTGTTGGGGGAGGAGTGTGCGTGTGTGTGTGTTGGGGGAGGAGTGTGTGTGTGTGTGTGTTGGGGGAGGAGTGTGTGTGTGTGTGTGTGTTGGGGGAGGAGTGTGTGTGTGTGTGTGTTGGGGGAGGAGTGTGTGTGTGTGTTGGGGGAGGAGTATGTGTGTGTGTGTGTTGGGGGAGGAGTGTGTGTGTGTGTGTGTTGGGGGAGGAGTGTGTGTGTGTGTGTTGGGGGAGGAGTATGTGTGTGTGTGTTGGGGGAGGAGTGTGTGTCTGTGTGTGTTGGGGGAGGAGTGTGCGTGTGTGTGTGTTGGGGGAGGAGTGTGTGTGTGTGTGTGTGTGTTGGGGGAGGTGTGTGTGTGTGTGTTGGGGGAGGAGTGTGTGTGTGTGTGTGTGTTGGGGGAGGAGTGTGTGTGTGTGTGTGTTGGGGGAGGAGTGTGTGTGTGTGTTGGGGGAGGAGTATGTGTGTGTGTGTGTTGGGGGAGGAGTGTGTGTGTGTGTGTGTTGGGGGAGGAGTGTGTGTGTGTGTGTTGGGGGAGGAGTATGTGTGTGTGTGTTGGGGGAGGAGTGTGTGTCTGTGTGTGTTGGGGGAGGAGTGTGTGTGTGTGTGTTGGGGGAGGAGTGTGTGTGTGTGTGTTGGGGGAGGAGTGTGTGTGTGTGTGTTGGGGGAGGTGTGTGTGTGTGTGTGTTGGGGGAGGTGTGTGTGTGTGTGTGTTGGGGGAGGAGTGTGTGTGTGTGTGTGTGTGTTGGGGGAGGAGTGTGTGTGTGTGTGTGTGTGTTGGGGGAGGAGTGTGTGTGTGTGTGTGTGTTGGGGGAGGAGTGTGTGTGTGTGTGTGTGTTGGGGGAGGAGTGTGTGTGTGTGTTGGGGGAGGAGTGTGTGTGTGTGTGTGTTGGGGGAGGAGTGTGTGTGTGTGTGTGTGTTGGGGGAGGAGTGTGTGTGTGTGTGTTGGGGGAGGTGTGTGTGTGTGTGTTGGGGGAGGAGTGTGTGTGTGTGTTGGGGGAGGAGTGTGTGTGTGTGTGTTGGGGGAGGAGCGTGCGTGTGTGTGTTGGGGGCGGAGCGTGTGTGTGTGTGTTGGGGGAGGAGTGTGTGTGTGTGTTGGGGGAGGAGTGGGTGTGTGTGTGTTGGGGGAGGAGTGTGTGTGTGTGTGTTGGGGGAGGAGTGTGTGTGTGTGTGTTGGGGGAGGAGTGTGTTTGTGTGTGTGTGTTGGGGGAGGAGTGTGTGTGTGTGTGTGTGTTGGGGGAGGAGTGTGTGTGTGTGTGTGTGTGTGTTGGGGGAGGAGTGTGTGTGTGTGTGTGTGTTGGGGGAGGAGTGTGTGTGTGTGTTGGGGGAGGAGTGTGTGTGTGTGTGTTGGGGGAGGTGTGTGTGTGTGTGTGTGTTGGGGGAGGAGTGTGTGTGTGTGTGTGTGTTGGGGGAGGAGCGTGCGTGTGTGTGTTTTTGGGGCGGAGTGTGTGTGTGTGTGTTGCGGGAGGAGTGTGTGTGTGTATGTTGGGGGAGGAGTGTGTGTGTGTGTGTTGGGGGAGGAGTGTGTGTGTGTGTTGGGGGAGGAGTGTGTGTGTGTGTGTTGGGGGAGGAGTGTGTGTGTGTGTGTTGGGGGAGGTGTGTGTGTGTGTGTGTTGGGGGAGGAGTGTGTTTGTGTGTGTGTGTTGGGGAGGAGCCTGTGTGTGTGTGTGTGTGTGTGTGTGTTGGGGGAGGAGCGTGTGTGTGTGTGTGTGTGTGTGTGTGTGTGTGTTGGGGGAGGAGCGTGTGTGTGTGTGTGTGGGGGAGGAGCGTGTGTGTGTGTGTGTGTTGGGGGAGGAGCGTGTGTGTGTGTTTGGGGGAGAAGCGTGTGTGTGTGTGCGTTTGTGTGTTGGGGGAGGAGCGTGTGTGTGTGTGTGTGTTGGGGGAGGAGTGTGTGTGTGTGTGTGTTGGGGGAGGAGTGTGTGTGTGTGTGTGTTGGGGGAGGAGCGTGTGTGTGTGTGTGTGTTTGGGGGAGGAGCGTGTGTGTGTGTGCGTTTGTGTGTTGGGGGAGGAGCGTGTGTGTGTGTGTGTGTTGGGGGAGGAGCGTGTGTGTGTGTTTGGGGGAGAAGCGTGTGTGTGTGTGCGTTTGTGTGTTGGGGGAGGAGCGTGTGTGTGTGTGTGTGTTGGGGGAGGATTGTGTGTGTGTGTGTGTTGGGGGAGGAGTGTGTGTGTGTGTGTTGGGGGAGGTGTGTGTGTGTGTGTGTTGGGGGAGGAGTGTGTGTGTGTGTGTGTGTTGGGGGAGGAGCGTGCGTGTGTGTGTTGGGGGCGGAGTGTGTGTGTGTGTGTTGCGGGAGGAGTGTGTGTGTGTGTGTTGGGGGAGGAGTGTGTGTGTGTGTTGGGGGAGGAGTGTGTGTGTGTGTGTTGGGGGAGGAGTGTGTGTGTGTGTGTTGGGGGAGGTGTGTGTGTGTGTGTGTTGGGGGAGGAGTGTGTTTGTGTGTGTGTGTTGGAGAGGAGCGTGTGTGTGTGTGTGTGTGTGTGTGTGTTGGGGGAGGAGCGTGTGTGTGTGTGTGTGTGTGTGTGTGTGTGTTGGGGGAGGAGCGTGTGTGTGTGTGTGGGGGGGAGGAGCGTCTGTGTGTGTGCGTTTGTGTGTTTGGGGGAGAAGCGTGTGTGTGTGTGTGTGTTGGGGGAGGCGTGTGTGTGTGTTGGGGGAGGCGTGTGTGTGTGTTTGGGGAGGAGTGTGTGTGTTGGGGGAGGAGTGTGTGTGTTGGGGGAGGAGTGTGTGTGTTGGGGGAGGAGTGTGTGTGTGTTGGGGGAGGAGTGTGTGTGTGTTGGGGGAGGAGTGTGTGTGTGTGCGCGTTTGTGTGTTGGGGGAGGAGTGTGTGTGTGTGTGTTGGGGGAGGAGTGTGTGTGTGTGTGTGTTGGGGGAGGAGTGTGTGTGTGTCTGTTGGGGGAGGAGTGTTTGTGTGTGTGTGTGTGTTGGGGGAGGAGTGTGTGTGTGTTGGGGGAGGAGTGTGTGTGTGTGTGTTGGGGGACGAGTGTGCGTGTGTGTGTTGGGGGAGGAGTGTGTGTGTGTGTTGGGGGAGGAGCGTGTGTGTGTGTGTGTTGGGGGAGGAGCGTGTGTGTGTGTGTGTGTTTGGAGGAGCGTGTGTGTGTGTGCGTTTGTGTGTTGGGGGAGGAGCGTGTGTGTGTGTGTGTGTGTGTGTGTGTGTGTTGGTAGAGGAGTGTGTGTGTGTGTTGGGGGAGGAGTGTGTGTGTGTGTGTGTGTTGGGGGAGGAGTGTGTGTGTGTGTTGGGGGAGGAGTGTGTGTGTGTGTTGGGGGAGGAGTGTGTGTGTGTGTTGGGGGAGGAGTGTGTGTGTGTGTTGGGGGAGGAGTGTGTGTGTGTGTTGGGGGAGGAGTGTGTGTGTGTGTTGGGGGAGGAGTGTGTGTGTGTGTTGGGGGAGGAGCGTGTGTGTGTGTGTGTTTGGGGGAGGAGCGTGTGTGTGTGTGCGTTTGTGTGTTGGGGGAGGAGCGTGTGTGTGTGTGTGTGTTGGGGGAGGAGCGTGTGTGTGTGTTTGGGGGAGAAGCGTGTGTGTGTGTGCGTTTGTGTGTTGGGGGAGGAGCGTGTGTGTGTGTGTGTGTGTTGGGGGAGGAGCTTGTGTGTGTGTGTGTGTTGGGGGAGGAGTGTGTGTGTGTGTGTTGGAGGAGGAGTGTGTGTGTGTGTGTTGGGGGAGGAGTGTGTGTGTGTGTGTTGGGGGAGGAGTGTGTGTGTGTGTGTTGGGGGAGGAGTGTGTGTGTGTGTGTTGGGGGAGGAGTGTGTGTGTGTGTGTTGGGGGAGGAGCGTGTGTGTGTGTGTTGGGGGTGGAGCGTGTGTGTGTGTTGGGGGAGGAGCGTGTGTGTGTGTTGGGGGAGGAGCGTGTGTGTTGGGGGAGGAGCGTGTGTGTGTGTGTTGGGGGAGGAGCGTGTGTGTGTGTGTGTTGGGGGAGGAGCGCGTGTGTGTGTGTGTGTTGGGCGAGGAGCGCGCGTGTGTGCGTTGGCCGAGGAGCGCGCGTGTGTGTGTTGGGCGAGGAGTGTGTGTTGGGGGAGGGGCGCGTGTGTGTGCATTTGTGTTTTGGGGGAGGAGCGTGTGTGTGTGTTGGGGGAGGAGTGCGTGTGTGTTTTGGGGGAGGAGCGCGCGCGTGTGTGTTGGGGGAGGAGCGCGCGCGTGTGTGTTGGGGGAGGAGCGCGCGCGTGTGTGTTGGGGGAGGAGCGCGCGCGTGTGTGTTGGGGGAGGAGCGCGCGCGTGTGTGTTGGGGGAGGGGCGCGTGTGTGTGCATTTGTGTTTTGGGGGAGGAGCGTGTGTGTGTGTTGGGGGAGGAGCGTGCGTGTGTGTTGTGGGAGGAGCGTGCGTGTGTGTGTTGTGGGAGGAGCGTGCGTGTGTGTGTTGTGGGAGGAACGTGTGTGTGTGTGTTGTGGGAGGAGCGTGCGTGTGCGTGTGTTGTTGGAGGAGCGTGCGTGTGTTGTGGGAGGAGCGTGCGTGTGTTGTGGGAGGAGCGTGCGTGTGTGCGTGTTGTGGGAGGAGCGTGCGTGTGTGTGTGTTGTGGGAGGAGCGTGCGTGTGTTGTGGGAGAAGCGTGCGTGTGTTGTGGGAGGAGCGTGCGTGTGTTGTGGGAGGAGCGTGCGTGTGTTGTGGGAGGAGCGTGCGTGTGTTGTGGGAGGAGCGTGCGTGTGTGCGTGTTGTGGGAGGAGCGTGCGTGTGTGCGTGTTGTGGGAGGAGCGTGCGTGTGTTGTGGGAGGAGCGTGCGTGTGTGTGTGTTGTGGGAGGAGCGTTCGTGTGTGTGTGTTGTGGGAGGAGCGTGCGTGAGTTGTGGGAGGAGCGTGCGTGTGTGTGTGTGTGTTGTGGGAGGAGCGTACGTGTGTGTGTTGTGGGAGGAGCGTGCGTGTGTGTGCTGTGGGAGGAGCGTGCGTGTGTGTGCTGTGGGAGGAGCGTGCGTGTGTGTGCTGTGGGAGGAGCGTGCGTGTGTGTGTGTTGTGGGAGGAGCGTGCGTGTGTGTGTGTTGTGGGAGGAGCGTGCGTGTGTGTGTGTTGTGGGAGGAGCGTGCGTGTGTGTGTGTTGTGGGAGGAGCGTGCGTGTGTGTGTGTGTTGTGGGAGGAGCGTGTGTGTGTGTTGTGGGAGGAGCGTGTGTGTGTTGTGGGAGGAGCGTGCGTGTGTGTGTTGTGGGAGGAGCGTGCGTGTGTGTGTTGTGGGAGGAGCGTGCGTGTGTGTGTGTTGTGGGAGGAGCGTGCGTGTGTGTGTTGTTGGAGGAGCGTGCGTGTGTTGTTGGAGGAGCGTGCGTGTGTGTGTTGTGGGAGGAGCGTGCGTGTGTTGTGGGAGGAGCGTGCGTGTGTTGTGGGAGGAGCGTGCGTGTGTTTGTTGTGGGAGGAGCGTGCGTGTGTGTGTTGGGGGAGGAGCGTGCGTGTGTGTGTTGGGGGAGGAGCGTGCGTGTGTGTGTGTTGGGGGAGGAGCGTGCGTGTGTGTGTGTTGTGGGAGGAGCGTGCGTGTGTGTGTGTGTTGTTTGAGGTGCGTGCATGTGTGTGTGTGTTGTTGGAGGAGCGTGCGTGTGTTGTGGGAGGAGCGTGCGTGTGTTGTGGGAGGAGCGTGCGTGTGTTGTGGGAGGAGCGTGCGTGTGTGCGTGTTGTGGGAGGAGCGTGCGTGTGTGTGTGTTGTGGGAGGAGCGTGCGTGTGTTGTGGGAGGAGCGTTCGTGTGTGTGTGTTGTGGGAGGAGCGTTCGTGTGTGTGTGTTGTGGGAGGAGCGTGCGTGAGTTGTGGGAGGAGCGTGCGTGTGTGTGTGTGTGTTGTGGGAGGAGCGTGTGTGTGTGTGTTGTGGGAGGAGCGTGCGTGTGTGTGTTGTGGGAGGAGCGTGCGTGTGTGTGCTGTGGGAGGAGCGTGCGTGTGTGTGCTGTGGGAGGAGCGTGCGTGTGTGTGTGTTGTGGGAGGAGCGTGCGTGTGTGTGTGTTGTGGGAGGAGCGTGCATGTGTGTGTGTTGTGGGAGGAGCGTGCGTGTGTGTGTGTGTTGTGGGAGGAGCGTGTGTGTGTGTTGTGGGAGGAGCGTGTGTGTGTGTGTTGTGGGAGGAGCGTGCGTGTGTGTTTTGTTGGAGGAGCGTGCATGTGTGTGTTGTGGGAGGAGCGTGCGTGTGTTGTGGGAGGAGCGTGCGTGTGTTGTGGGAGGAGCGTGCGTGTGTTTGTTGTGGGAGGAGCGTGCGTGTGTGTGTTGGGGGAGGAGCGTGCGTGTGTGTGTGTTGTGGGAGGAGCGTGCGTGTGTGTATGTGTTGTTTGAGGAGCGTGCGTGTGTGTGTGTGTTGTGGGAGGAGCGTGCGTGTGTTGTGGGTGGAGCGTGCGTGTGTGTTGTGGGTGGAGCGTGCGTGTGTGTGTTGTGGGAGGAGCGTGCGTGTGTGTGTTGTGGGTGGAGCGTGCGTGTGTGTGTTGTGGGTGGAGCGTGCGTGTGTGTGTTGTGGGAGGAGCGTGCGTGTGTGTGTTGTGGGAGGAGCGTGCGTGTGTGTGTTGTGGGAGGAGCGTGCGTGTGTGTGTTGTGGGAGGAGCGTGCGTGTGTTGTGGGAGGAGCGTGCGTGTGTTGTGGGAGGAGCGTGCGTGTGTTGTGGGAGGAGCGTGCGTGTGTGTGTGTGTGTTGTGGGAGGAGCGTGCGTGTGTGTGTGTGTTGTGGGAGGAGCGTGCGTGTGTTGTGGGAGAAGCGTGCGTGTGTTGTGGGAGGAGCGTGCGTGTGTGTGTGTTGTGGGAGGAGCGTGCGTGTGTGTTGGGGTGGAGCGTGCGTGTGTGTTGTGGGAGGAGCGTGCGTGTGTGTTGTGGGAGGAGCGTGCGTGTGTGTTGTGGGAGGAGCGTGCGTGTGTGTTGTGGGAGGAGCGTGCGTGTGTGTTGTGGGAGGAGCGTGCGTGTGTTGTGGGAGGAGCGTGCGTGTGTGTGTGTTGTGGGAGGAGCGTGCGTGTGTGTGTGTTGTGGGAGGAGCGTGCGTGTGTGTGTTGTGGGAGGAGCGTGCGTGTGTGTGTTGTGGGAGGAGCGTGCGTGTGTGTTGGGGGAGGAGCGTGCGTGTGTGTGGTGGGAGGAGCGTGCGTGTGTGTTGTGGGTGGAGCGTGCGTGTGTGTTGTGGGAGGAGCGTGTGTGTGTTGTGGGAGGAGCGTGCGTGTGTTGTGGGAGGAGCGTGCGTGTATGTGTGTTGTTGGAGGAGCGTGCGTGTGTGTGTGTGTGTTGTGGGAGGAGCGTGCGTGTGTGTTGTGGGAAGAGCGTGCGTGTGTGTTGTGGGAGGAGCGTGCGTGTGTGTGTTGTGGGAGGAGCGTGCGTGTGTGTGTTGTGGGAGGAGCGTGCGTGTGTGTGTTGTGGGAGGAGCGTGCGTGTGTGTGTTGTGGTAGGAGCGTGCGTGTGTGTTGTGGGAGGAGCGTGCGTGTGTGTTGTGGGAGGAGCGTGCGTGTGTGTTGTGGGAGGAGCGTGCGTGTGTGTTGTGGGAGGAGCGTGCGTGTGTGTGCGTGTGTTGTGGGAGGAGCGTGCGTGTGTGTGTGTTGTGGGAGGAGCGTGCGTGTGTGTTGTGGGAGGAGCGTGCGTGTGTGTTGTGGGAAGAGCGTGCGTGTGTGTTGTGGGAAGAGCGTGCGTGTGTGTTGTGGGAGGAGCGTGCGTGTGAGTTGTGGGAGGAGCGTGCGTGTGTGTGTTGTGGGAGGAGCGTGCGTGTGTGTGTTGTGGGAGGAGCGTGCGTGTGTGTGTTGTGGGAGGAGCGTGCGTGTGTGTGTTGTGGGAGGAGCGTGCGTGTGTGTGTTGTGGGAGGAGCGTGCGTGTGTGTTGTGGGAGGAGCGTGCGTGTGTGTTGTGGGAGGAGCGTGCGTGTGTTGTGGGAGGAGCGTGCGTGTGTTGTGGGAGGAGCGTGCGTGTGTTGTGGGAGGAGCGTGCGTGTGTGTTGGTGGAGGAGCGTGCGTGTGTGTTGGTGGAGGAGCGTGCGTGTGTGTTGGTGGAGGAGCGTGCGTGTGTGTTGGTGGAGGAGCGTGCGTGTGTGTTGGGGGAGGAGCGTGCGTGTGTGTTGGGGGAGGAGCGTGCGTGTGTGTTGTGGGAGGAGCGTGTGTGTGTGTTGTGGGAGGAGCGTGTGTGTGTGTTGTGGGAGGAGCGTGTGTGTGTGTTGTGGGAGAAGCGTGCGTGTGTTGTGGGAGAAGCGTGCGTGTGTTGTGGGAGGAGCGTGCGTGTGTTGTGGGAGGAGCGTGCGTGTGTGTGTGTTGTGGGAGGAGCGTGCGTGTGTTGTGGGAGGAGCGTGCGTGTGTTGTGGGAGGAGCGTGCGTGTGTGTTGGGGGAGGAGCGTGCGTGTGTGTTGGTGGAGGAGCGTGCGTGTGTGTTGCGGGAGGAGCGTGTGTGTGTGTTGTTTGAGGAGCGTGTGTGTGTGTTGGGGGAGGAGCGTGTGTGTGTGTTGGGGGAGGAGTGTGTGTGTGTGTTGGGGGAGTAGCGTGTGTGTGTGTGTTGGTGGAGGAGCGTGTGTGTGTGTTGGGGGTGGACCGTGTGTGTGTGTGTTTGGGGAGGAGCGTGTGTGTGTTTGGGGAGGAGCGTGTGTGTGTGTGGTGGGGGAGGAGCGTGTGTGTGTGTGTTGGGGGAGGACCGTGTTTGTGTTGGGGGAGGAGCGTGTGTGTGTGGTGGGGGAGGAGCGTGTGTGTGTGTTGGGGTAGGAGCGTGTGTGTGTGTTGGGGGAGGACCGTGTGTGTGTTGGGGGAGGAGCGTGTGTGTGTGTGTTGGTGGAGGAGCGTGTGTGTGTGTTCAGGGAGGAGCGTGTGTGTGTGTTGGGGGAGGTGCGTGTGTGTGTGTTGTGGGAGGAGCGTGCGTGTGTGTTGTGGGAAGAGCGTGCGTGTGTGTTGTGGGAAGAGCGTGCGTGTGTGTTATGGGAGGAGCGTGCGTGTGTGTTGTGGGAGGAGCGTGCGTGTGTGTGTTGTGGGAGGAGCGTGCGTGTGTGTGTTGTGGGAGGAGCGTGCGTGTGTGTGTTGTGGGAGGAGCGTGCGTGTGTGTTGTGGGAGGAGCGTGCGTGTGTGTTGTGGGAGGAGCATGCGTGTGTTGTGGGAGGAGCGTGCGTGTGTGTGTGTTGTGGGAGGAGCGTGCGTGTGTTGTGGGAGGAGCGTGCGTGTGTTGTGGGAGGAGCGTGCGTGTGTGTTGGGGGAGGAGCGTGCGTGTGTGTTGGTGGAGGAGCGTGCGTGTGTGTTGCGGGAGGAGCGTGTGTGTGTGTTGTTTGAGGAGCGTGTGTGTGTGTTGGGGGAGGAGCGTGTGTGTGTGTTGGGGGAGGAGTGTGTGTGTGTGTTGGGGGAGTAGCGTGTGTGTGTGTGTTGGTGGAGGAGCGTGTGTGTGTGTTGGGGGAGGACCGTGTGTGTGTGTGTTTGGGGAGGAGCGTGTGTGTGTTTGGGGAGGAGCGTGTGTGTGTGTGGTGGGGGAGGAGCGTGTGTGTGTGTGTTGGGGGAGGACCGTGTTTGTGTTGGGGGAGGAGCGTGTGTGTGTGGTGGGGGAGGAGCGTGTGTGTGTGTTGGGGTAGGAGCGTGTGTGTGTGTTGGGGGAGGACCGTGTGTGTGTTGGGGGAGGAGCGTGTGTGTGTGTGTTGGTGGAGGAGCGTGTGTGTGTGTTCAGGGAGGAGCGTGTGTGTGTGTTGGGGGAGGTGCGTGTGTGTGTGTTGTGGGAGGAGCGTGCGTGTGTGTGTTGTGGGAGGTGCGTGCGTGTGTGTGTGTTGTGGGAGGTGCGTGCGTGTGTGTGTGTTGTGGGAGGAGCGTGCATGTGTGTGTGTTGTGGGAGGAGCGTGCGTGTGTGTGTGTTGTGGGAGGAGCGTGCGTGTGTGTGTTGTGGGAGGAGCGTGCGTGTGTGTGTTGTGGGAGGAGCGTGCGTGTGTGTTGTGGGAGGAGCGTGCGTGTGTGTTGGGGGAGGAGCGTGCGTGTGTGTGGTGGGAGGAGCGTGCGTGTGTGTTGGGGGAGGAGCGTGCGTGTGTGTGGTGGGAGGAGCGTGCGTGTGTGTTGTGGGTGGAGCGTGCGTGTGTTGTGGGAGGAGCGTGCGTGTGTTGTGGGAGGAGCGTGCGTGTGTGTGTGTTGTTGGAGGAGCGTGCGTGTGTGTGTGTGTGTTGCGGGAGGAGCGTGCGTGTGTGTTGTGGGAGGAGCGTGCGTGTGTGTTGTGGGAAGAGCGTGCGTGTGTGTTGTGGGAAGAGCGTGCGTGTGTGTTATGGGAGGAGCGTGCGTGTGTGTTGTGGGAGGAGCGTGCGTGTGTGTGTTGTGGGAGGAGCGTGCGTGTGTGTGTTGTGGGAGGAGCGTGCGTGTGTGTGTTGTGGGAGGAGCGTGCGTGTGTGTTGTGGGAGGAGCGTGCGTGTGTGTTGTGGGAGGAGCGTGCGTGTGTGTTGTGGGAGGAGCGTGCGTGTGTGTGTGTTGTGGGAGGAGCGTGCGTGTGTGTGCGTGTATTGTGGGAGGAGCGTGCGTGTGTGTGTGTTGTGGGAGGAGCGTGCGTGTGAGTTGTGGGAGGAGCGTGCGTGTGTGTGTTGTGGGAGGAGCGTGCGTGTGTGTGTTGTGGGAGGAGCGTGCGTGTGTGTGTTGTGGGAGGAGCGTGCGTGTGTGTGTTGTGGGAGCAGCGTGCGTGTGTGTGTTGTGGGAGGAGCGTGCGTGTGTGTGTTGTGGGAGGAGCGTGCGTGTGTGTGTTGTGGGAGGAGCGTGCGTGTGTGTGTTGTGGGAGGACCGTGCGTGTGTGTGTTGTGGGAGGAGCGTGCGTGTGTGTTGTGGGAGAAGCGTGCGTGTGTTGTGGGAGGAGCGTGCGTGTGTTGTGGGAGGAGCGTGCGTGTGTGTGTGTTGTGGGAGGAGCGTGCGTGTGTTGTGGGAGGAGCGTGCGTGTGTTGTGGGAGGAGCGTGCGTGTGTGTTGGGGGAGGAGCGTGCGTGTGTGTTGCGGGAGGAGCGTGCGTGTGTGTTGGGGGAGGAGCGTGTGTGTGTGTGTTGGGGGAGGAGCGTGTGTGTGTGTTGGTGGAGGAGCGTGTGTGTGTGTTGGTGGAGGAGCGTGTGTGTGTGTTGGGGGAGGACCGTGTGTGTGTGTGTTTGTGGAGGAGCGTGTGTGTGTGTGTTTGGGGAGGAGCGTGTGTGTGTGTTTGGGGAGGAGCGTGTGTGTGTGGTGGGGGAGGAGCGTGTGTGTGTGGTGGGGGAGGACCGTGTGTGTGTTGGGGGAGGAGCGTGTGTGTGTGGTGGGGGAGGAGCGTGTGTGTGTGGTGGGGGAGGAGCGTGTGTGTGTGTTGGGGGAGGACCGTGTGTGTGTTGGGGGAGGAGCGTGTGTGTGTGTGTTGGTGGTGGAGCGTGTGTGTGTGTTCAGGGAGGAGCGTGTGTGTGTGTTGGGGGAGGTGCGTGTGTGTGTGTTGTGGGAGGAGCGTGCGTGTGTGTGTTGTGGGAGGAGCGTGCGTGTGTGTGTTGTGGGAGGAGCGTGCGTGTGTGTGTGTTGTGGGAGGAGCGTGCGTGTGTGTGTGTGTTGTGGGAGGAGCGTGCGTGTGTGTGTGTGTTGTGGGAGGAGCGTGCGTGTGTGTGTGTGTTGTGGGAGGAGCGTGCGTGTGTTGTGGGAGGAGCGTGCGTGTGTTGTGGGAGGAGCGTGCGTGTGTGTTGTGGGAGGAGCGTGTGTGTGTGTTGTGGGAGGAGCGTGCGTGTGTGTGTGTTGTGGGAGGAGCGTGCGTGTGTTGTGGGAGGAGCGTGCGTGTGTTGTGGGAGGAGCGTGCGTGTGTTGTGGGAGGAGCGTGCGTGTGTTGTGGGAGGAGCGTGCGTGTGTTGTGGGAGGAGCGTGCGTGTGTGTTGGGGGAGGAGCGTGTGTGTGTGTTGGGGGAGGAGCGTGTGTGTGTGTTGGGGGAGGAGCGTGTGTGTGTGTTGGGGGAGGAGCGTGTGTGTGTGTGTTGGGGGAGGAGCGTGTGTGTGTGTGTTGGGGGAGGAGCGTGTGTGTGTGTGTTGGGGGAGGAGCGTGTGTGTGTGTTGGGGGAGGAGCGTGTGTGTGTGTTGGGGGAGTAGCGTGTGTGTGTGTGTTGGTGGAGGAGCGTGTGTGTGTGTTGTTGGAGGAGCGTGTGTGTGTGTTGTGGGAGGACCGTGTGTGTGTGTGTTGTGGGAGGAGCGTGTGTGTGTGTGTGTGTTGTGGGAGGAGCGTACGTGTGTGTGTTGTGGGAGGAGCGTACGTGTGTGTGTTGTGGGAGGAGCGTACGTGTGTGTGTTGTGGGAGGAGCGTGCGTGTGTGTGTTGTGGGAGGAGCGTGCGTGTGTGTGTGTGTTGTGGGAGGAGCGTGCGTGTGTTGTGGGAGAAGCGTGCGTGTGTTGTGGGAGGAGCGTGCGTGTGTTGTGGGAGGAGCGTGCGTGTGTGCGTGTTGTGGGAGGAGCGTGCGTGTGTGTGTGTTGTGGGAGGAGCGTGCGTGTGTTGTGGGAGGAGCGTGCGTGTGTGTGTGTTGTGGGAGGAGCGTTCGTGTGTGTGTGTTGTGGGAGGAGCGTGGGTGAGTTGTGGGAGGAGCGTGCGTGTGTGTGTGTGTGTTGTGGGAGGAGCGTGTGTGTGTGTGTGTGTTGTGGGAGGAGCGTGCGTGTGTGTGTGTGTGTTGTGGGAGGAGCGTACGTGTGTGTGTTGTGGGAGGAGCGTGCGTGTGTGTGTTGTGGGAGGAGCGTGCGTGTGTGTGCTGTGGGAGGAGCGTGCGTGTGTGTGTGTTGTGGGAGGAGCGTGCGTGTGTGTGTGTTGTGGGAGGAGCGTGCGTGTGTGTGTGTTGTGGGAGGAGCGTGCGTGTGTGTGTGTGTTGTGGGAGGAGCGTGTGTGTGTGTTGTGGGAGGAGCGTGTGTGTGTGTTGTGGGAGGAGCGTGTGTGTGTGTGTTGTGGGAGGAGCGTGTGTGTGTGTGTTGTGGGAGGAGCGTGCGTGTGTGTGTGTGTTGTGGGAGGAGCGTGCGTGTGTTGTGGGAGAAGCGTGCGTGTGTTGTGGGAGGAGCGTGCGTGTGTTGTGGGAGGAGCGTGCGTGTGTGCGTGTTGTGGGAGGAGCGTGCGTGTGTGTGTGTTGTGGGAGGAGCGTGCGTGTGTTGTGGGAGGAGCGTGCGTGTGTGTGTGTTGTGGGAGGAGCGTTCGTGTGTGTGTGTTGTGGGAGGAGCGTGCGTGAGTTGTGGGAGGAGCGTGCGTGTGTGTGTGTGTGTTGTGGGAGGAGCGTGCGTGTGTGTGTGTTGTGGGAGGAGCGTGTGTGTGTGTGTGTGTTGTGGGAGGAGCGTGCGTGTGTGTGTGTGTGTTGTGGGAGGAGCGTACGTGTGTGTGTTGTGGGAGGAGTGTGCGTGTGTGTGTTGTGGGAGGAGCGTGCGTGTGTGTGCTGTGGGAGGAGCGTGCGTGTGTGTGTGTTGTGGGAGGAGCGTGCGTGTGTGTGTGTTGTGGGAGGAGCGTGCGTGTGTGTGTGTTGTGGGAGGAGCGTGCGTGTGTGTGTGTTGTGGGAGGAGCGTGCGTGTGTGTGTGTGTTGTGGGAGGAGCGTGTGTGTGTGTTGTGGGAGGAGCGTGTGTGTGTGTTGTGGGAGGAGCGTGTGTGTGTGTGTTGTGGGAGGAGCGTGTGTGTGTGTGTTGTGGGAGGAGCGTGCGTGTGTGTGTGTTGTGGGAGGAGCGTGCGTGTGTGTGTTGTTGGAGGAGCGTGCGTGTGTGTGTTGTGGGAGGAGCGTGCGTGTGTTGTGGGAGGAGCGTGCGTGTGTTGTGGGAGGAGCGTGCGTGTGTTTGTTGTGGGAGGAGCGTGCGTGTGTGTGTTGGGGGAGGAGCGTGCGTGTGTGTGTGTTGGGGGAGGAGCGTGCGTGTGTGTGTGTTGTGGGAGGAGCGTGCGTGTGTGTGTGTTGTTTGAGGAGCGTGCATGTGTGTGTGTGTTGTTGGAGGAGCGTGCGTGTGTTGTGGGAGGAGCGTGCGTGTGTGTTGTGGGAGGAGCGTGCGTGTGTGTTGTGGGAGGAGCGTGCGTGTGTGTTGTGGGAGGAGCGTGCGTGTGTGTTGTGGGAGGAGCGTGCGTGTGTTGTGGGAGGAGCGTGCGTGTGTGTGTGTTGTGGGAGGAGCGTGCGTGTGTGTGTGTTGTGGGAGGAGCGTGCGTGTGTGTGTTGTGGGAGGAGCGTGCGTGTGTGTTGGGGGAGGAGCGTGCGTGTGTGTGGTGGGAGGAGCGTGCGTGTGTGTTCTGGGTGGAGCGTGCGTGTGTGTTGTGGGAGGAGCGTGCGTGTGTTGTGGGAGGAGCGTGCGTGTGTGTGTGTTGTGGGAGGAGCGTGCGTGTGTGTGTGTTGTGGGAGGAGCGTGCGTGTGTGTGTTGTGGGAGGAGCGTGCGTGTGTGTGTTGTGGGAGGAGCGTGCGTGTGTGTTGGGGGAGGAGCGTGCGTGTGTGTGGTGGGAGGAGCGTGCGTGTGTGTTCTGGGTGGAGCGTGCGTGTGTGTTGTGGGAGGAGCGTGCGTGTGTTGTGGGAGGAGCGTGCGTGTGTTGTGGGAGGAGCGTGCGTGTGCGTGTGTTGTGGGAGGAGCGTGCGTGTATGTGTGTTGTTGGAGGACCGTGCGTGTGTGTGTGTGTGTTGTGGGAGGAGCGTGCGTGTGTGTTGTGGGAAGAGCGTGCGTGTGTGTTGTGGGAAGAGCGTGCGTGTGTGTTGTGGGAAGAGCGTGCGTGTGTGTTGTGGGAGGAGCGTGCGTGTGTGTGTTGTGGGAGGAGCGTGCGTGTGTGTGTTGTGGTAGGAGCGTGCGTGTGTGTTGTGGGAGGAGCGTGCGTGTGTGTTGTGGGAGGAGCGTGCGTGTGTGTTGTGGGAGGAGCGTGCGTGTGTGTGCGTGTGTTGTGGGAGGAGCGTGCGTGTGTGTGTGTTGTGGGAGGAGCGTGCGTGTGTGTTGTGGGAGGAGCGTGCGTGTGTGTTGTGGGAAGAGCGTGCGTGTGTGTTGTGGGAAGAGCGTGCGTGTGTGTTGTGGGAGGAACGTGCGTGTGTGTGTTGTGGGAGGAGCGTGCGTGTGTGTGTTGTGGGAGGAGCGTGCGTGTGTGTGTTGTGGGAGGAGCGTGCGTGTGTGTGTTGTGGGAGGAGCGTGCGTGTGTGTGTTGTGGGAGGAGCGTGCGAGTGTGTGTTGTGGGAGGAGCGTGCGTGTGTGTGTTGTGGGAGGACCGTGCGTGTGTGTGTTGTGGGAGGAGCGTGCGTGTGTGTGTTGTGGGAGGAGCGTGCGTGTGTGTTGTGGGAGGAGCGTGCGTGTGTTGTGGGAGGAGCGTGCGTGTGTTGTGGGAGGAGCGTGCGTGTGTTGTGGGAGGAGCGTGCGTGTGTGTTGGTGGAGGAGCGTGCGTGTGTGTTGGTGGAGGAGCGTGTGTGTGTGTTGGGGGAGGAGCGTGTGTGTGTGTTGTGGGAGGAGCGTGTGTGTGTGTTGTGGGAGGAGCGTGTGTGTGTGTTGTGGGAGGAGCGTGTGTGTGTGTTGTGGGAGAAGCGTGCGTGTGTTGTGGGAGAAGCGTGCGTGTGTTGTGGGAGAAGCGTGCGTGTGTTGTGGGAGGAGCGTGCGTGTGTTGTGGGAGGAGCGTGCGTGTGTGTGTGTTGTGGGAGGAGCGTGCCTGTGTGTGTGTTGTGGGAGGTGCGTGCGTGTGTTGTGGGAGGAGCGTGCGTGTGTTGTGGGAGGAGCGTGCGTGTGTGTTGGGGGAGGAGCGTGCGTGTGTGTTGCGGGAGGAGCGTGTGTGTGTGTTGGGGGAGGAGCGTGTGTGTGTGTGTTGGGCGAGGAGCGTGTGTGTGTGTTGGGGGAGGAGTGTGTGTGTGTGTTGGAGTAGCGTGTGTGTGTGTGTTGGTGGAGGAGCGTGTGTGTGTGTTGGGGGAGGACCGCGTGTGTGTGTGTTGGGGGAGGACCGTGTGTGTGTGTGTTTGGGGAGGAGCGTGTGTGTGTTTGGGGAGGAGCGTGTGTGTGTGTGGTGGGGGAGGAGCGTGTGTGTGTGTTGGGGGAGGACCGTGTTTGTGTTGGGGGAGGAGCGTGTGTGTGTGGTGGGGGAGGAGCGTGTGTGTGTGTTGGGGTAGGAGCGTGTGTGTGTGTTGGGGGAGGATCGTGTGTGTGTTGGGGGAGGAGCGTGTGTGTGTGTGTTGGTGGAGGAGCGTGTGTGTGTGTTCAGGGAGGTGCGTGCGTGTGTGTGTGTTGTGGGAGGTGCGTGCGTGTGTGTGTGTTGTGGGAGGAGCGTGCGTGTGTGTGTGTTGTGGGAGGAGCGTGCGTGTGTGTGTTGTGGGAGGAGCGTGCGTGTGTGTTGGGGGAGGAGCGTGCATGTGTGTGGTGGGAGGAGCGTGCGTGTGTGTTGGGGGAGGAGCGTGCGTGTGTGTGGTGGGAGGAGCGTGCGTGTGTGTTGTGGGTGGAGCGTGCGTGTGTTGTGGGAGGAGCGTGCGTGTGTTGTGGGAGGAGCGTGCGTGTGTGTGTGTTGGAGGAGCGTGCGTGTGTGTGTGTGTGTGTGTTGTGGGAGGAGCGTGCGTGTGTGTTGTGGGAGGAGCGTGCGTGTGTGTTGTGGGAAGAGCGTGCGTGTGTGTTGTGGGAAGAGCGTGCGTGTGTGTTGTGGGAGGAGCGTGCGTGTGTGTGTTGTGGGAGGAGCGTGCGTGTGTGTGTTGTGGGAGGAGCGTGCGTGTGTGTGTTGTGGGAGGAGCGTGCGTGTGTGTTGTGGGAGGAGCGTGCGTGTGTGTTGTGGGAGGAGCGTGCGTGTGTGTTGTGGGAGGAGCGTGCGTGTGTGTGTGTTGTGGGAGGAGCGTGCGTGTGTGTGCGTGTATTGTGGGAGGAGCGTGCGTGTGTGTGTGTTGTGGGAGGAGCGTGCGTGTGAGTTGTGGGAGGAGCGTGCGTGTGTGTGTTGTGGGAGGAGCGTGCGTGTGTGTGTTGTGGGAGGAGCGTGCGTGTGTGTGTTGTGGGAGGAGCGTGCGTGTGTGTGTTGTGGGAGGAGCGTGCGTGTGTGTTTGGGGAGGAGCGTGCGTGTGTGTTGCGGGAGGAGCGTGCGTGTGTGTTGGGGGAGGAGCGTGTGTGTGTGTGTTGGGGGAGGAGCGTGTGTGTGTGTTGGTGGAGGAGCGTGTGTGTGTGTTGGTGGAGGAGCGTGTGTGTGTGTTGGGGGAGGACCGTGTGTGTGTGTGTTTGTGGAGGAGCGTGTGTGTGTGTGTTTGGGGAGGAGCGTGTGTGTGTGTTTGGGGAGGAGCGTGTGTGTGTGGTGGGGGAGGAGCGTGTGTGTGTGGTGGGGGAGGAGCGTGTGTGTGTGTTGGGGGAGGACCGTGTGTGTGTTGGGGGAGGAGCGTGTGTGTGTGTGTTGGTGGTGGAGCGTGTGTGTGTGTTCAGGGAGGAGCGTGTGTGTGTGTTGGGGGAGGTGCGTGTGTGTGTGTTGTGGGAGGAGCGTGTGTGTGTGTGTTGTGGGAGGAGCGTGCGTGTGTGTGTTGTGGGAGGAGCGTGCGTGTGTGTGTGTTGTGGGAGGAGCGTGCGTGTGTGTGTGTGTTGTGGGAGGAGCGTGCGTGTGTGTGTGTGTTGTGGGAGGAGCGTGCGTGTGTGTGTGTATTGTGGGAGGAGCGTGCGTGTGTTGTGGGAGGAGCGTGCGTGTGTTGTGGGAGGAGCGTGCGTGTGTTGTGGGAGGAGCGTGTGTGTGTGTTGTGGGAGGAGCGTGCGTGTGTGTGTGTTGTGGGAGGAGCGTGCGTGTGTTGTGGGAGGAGCGTGCGTGTGTTGTGGGAGGAGCGTGCGTGTGTTGTGGGAGGAGCGTGCGTGTGTGTTGGGGGAGGAGCGTGTGTGTGTGTTGGGGGAGGAGCGTGTGTGTGTGTTGGGGGAGGAGCGTGTGTGTGTGTTGGGGGAGGAGCGTGTGTGTGTGTTGGGGGAGGAGCGTGTGTGTGTGTGTTGGGGGAGGAGCGTGTGTGTGTGTGTTGGGGGAGGAGCGTGTGTGTGTGTTGGGGGAGTAGCGTGTGTGTGTGTGTTGGTGGAGGAGCGTGTGTGTGTGTTGTGGGAGGACCGTGTGTGTGTGTGTTGTGGGAGGAGCGTACGTGTGTGTGTTGTGGGAGGAGCGTACGTGTGTGTGTTGTGGGAGGAGCGTACGTGTGTGTGTTGTGGGAGGAGCGTACGTGTGTGTGTTGTGGGAGGAGCGTACGTGTGTGTGTTGTGGGAGGAGCGTGCGTGTGTGTGTTGTGGGAGGAGCGTGCGTGTGTGTGTGTGTTGTGGGAGGAGCGTGCGTGTGTTGTGGGAGAAGCGTGCGTGTGTTGTGGGAGGAGCGTGCGTGTGTTGTGGGAGGAGCGTGGTGTGTGCGTGTTGTGGGAGGAGCGTGCGTGTGTGTGTGTTGTGGGAGGAGCGTGCGTGTGTTGTGGGAGGAGCGTGCGTGTGTGTGTGTTGTGGGAGGAGCGTTCGTGTGTGTGTGTTGTGGGAGGAGCGTGCGTGAGTTGTGGGAGGAGCGTGCGTGTGTCTGTGTGTGTTGTGGGAGGAGCGTGCGTGTGTGTGTGTTGTGGGAGGAGCGTGTGTGTGTGTGTGTGTTGTGGGAGGAGCGTGCGTGTGTGTGTGTGTGTTGTGGGAGGAGCGTACGTGTGTGTGTTGTGGGAGGAGCGTGCGTGTGTGTGTTGTGGGAGGAGCGTGCGTGTGTGTGCTGTGGGAGGAGCGTGCGTGTGTGTGTGTTGTGGGAGGAGCGTGCGTGTGTGTGTGTTGTGGGAGGAGCGTGCGTGTGTGTGTGTTGTGGGAGGAGCGTGCGTGTGTGTGTGTGTTGTGGGAGGAGCGTGTGTGTGTGTTGTGGGAGGAGCGTGTGTGTGTGTGTTGTGGGAGGAGCGTGTGTGTGTGTGTTGTGGGAGGAGCGTGCGTGTGTGTGTGTTGTGGGAGGAGCGTGCGTGTGTGTGTTGTTGGAGGAGCGTGCGTGTGTGTGTTGTGGGAGGAGCGTGCGTGTGTTGTGGGAGGAGCGTGCGTGTGTTGTGGGAGGAGCGTGCGTGTGTTTGTTGTGGGAGGAGCGTGCGTGTGTGTGTTGGGGGAGGAGCGTGCGTGTGTGTGTGTTGGGGGAGGAGCGTGCGTGTGTGTGTGTTGTGGGAGGAGCGTGCGTGTGTGTGTGTTGTTTGAGGAGCGTGCATGTGTGTGTGTGTTGTTGGAGGAGCGTGCGTGTGTTGTGGGAGGAGCGTGCGTGTGTTGTGGGAGGAGCGTGCGTGTGTTGTGGGAGGAGCGTGCGTGTGTGCGTGTTGTGGGAGGAGCGTGCGTGTGTGTGTGTTGTGGGAGGAGCGTGCGTGTGTTGTGGGAGAAGCGTGCGTGTGCTGTGGGAGGAGCGTGCGTGTGTTGTGGGAGGAGCGTGCGTGTGTGTGTGTTGTGGGAGGAGCGTGCGTGTGTTGTGGGAGAAGCGTGCGTGTGTTGTGGGAGGAGCGTGCGTGTGTTGTGGGAGGAGCGTGCGTGTGTGCGTGTTGTGGGAGGAGCGTGCGTGTGTGCGTGTTGTGGGAGGAGCGTGCGTGTGTTGTGGGAGGAGCGTGCGTGTGTGTGTGTTGTGGGAGGAGCGTTCGTGTGTGTGTGTTGTGGGAGGAGCGTGCGTGAGGTGTGGGAGGAGCGTGCGTGTGTGTGTGTGTGTTGTGGGAGGAGCGTGCGTGTGTGTGTGTTGTGGGAGGAGCGTGCGTGTGTGTGTGTGTGTTGTGGGAGGAGCGTACGTGTGTGTGTTGTGGGAGGAGCGTACGTGTGTGTGTTGTGGGAGGAGCGTGCGTGTGTGTGTTGTGGGAGGAGCGTGCGTGTGTTTGTTGTGGGAGGAGCGTGCGTGTGTGTGTTGGGGGAGGAGCGTGCGTGTGTGTGTGTTGGGGGAGGAGCGTGCGTGTGTGTGTGTTGTGGGAGGAGCGTGCGTGTGTGTGTGTTGTTTGAGGAGCGTGCATGTGTGTGTGTGTTGTTGGAGGAGCGTGCGTGTGTTGTGGGAGGAGCGTGCGTGTGTGTTGTGGGAGGAGCGTGCGTGTGTGTTGTGGGAGGAGCGTGCGTGTGTGTTGTGGGAGGAGCGTGCGTGTGTGTTGTGGGAGGAGCGTGCGTGTGTGTTGTGGGAGGAGCGTGCGTGTGTTGTGGGAGGAGCGTGCGTGTGTGTGTGTTGTGGGAGGAGCGTGCGTGTGTGTGTGTTGTGGGAGGAGCGTGCGTGTGTGTGTTGTGGGAGGAGCGTGCGTGTGTGTGTTGTGGGAGGAGCGTGCGTGTGTGTTGGGGGAGGAGCGTGCGTGTGTGTGGTGGGAGGAGCGTGCGTGTGTGTTCTGGGTGGAGCGTGCGTGTGTGTTGTGGGAGGAGCGTGCGTGTGTTGTGGGAGGAGCGTGCGTGTGTGTGTGTTGTGGGAGGAGCGTGCGTGTGTGTGTGTTGTGGGAGGAGCGTGCGTGTGTGTGTTGTGGGAGGAGCGTGCGTGTGTGTGTTGTGGGAGGAGCGTGCGTGTGTGTTGGGGGAGGAGCGTGCGTGTGTGTGGTGGGAGGAGCGTGCGTGTGTGTTCTGGGTGGAGCGTGCGTGTGTGTTGTGGGAGGAGCGTGCGTGTGTTGTGGGAGGAGCGTGCGTGTGTTGTGGGAGGAGCGTGCGTGTGCGTGTGTTGTGGGAGGAGCGTGCGTGTATGTGTGTTGTTGGAGGAGTGTGCGTGTGTGTGTGTGTGTTGTGGGAGGAGCGTGCGTGTGTGTTGTGGGAAGAGCGTGCGTGTGTGTTGTGGGAAGAGCGTGCGTGTGTGTTGTGGGAAGAGCGTGCGTGTGTGTTGTGGGAGGAGCGTGCGTGTGTGTGTTGTGGGAGGAGCGTGCGTGTGTGTGTTGTGGGAGGAGCGTGCGTGTGTGTGTTGTGGGAGGAGCGTGCGTGTGTGTGTTGTGGTAGGAGCGTGCGTGTGTGTTGTGGGAGGAGCGTGCGTGTGTGTTGTGGGAGGAGCGTGCGTGTGTGTTGTGGGAGGAGCGTGCGTGTGTGTGCGTGTGTTGTGGGAGGAGCGTGCGTGTGTGTGTGTTGTGGGAGGAGCGTGCGTGTGTGTTGTGGGAGGAGCGTGCGTGTGTGTTGTGGGAAGAGCGTGCGTGTGTGTTGTGGGAAGAGCGTGCGTGTGTGTTGTGGGAGGAGCGTGCGTGTGTGTGTTGTGGGAGGAGCGTGCGTGTGTGTGTTGTGGGAGGAGCGTGCGTGTGTGTGTTGTGGGAGGAGCGTGCGTGTGTGTGTTGTGGGAGGAGCGTGCGAGTGTGTGTTGTGGGAGGAGCGTGCGTGTGTGTGTTGTGGGAGGAGCGTGCGTGTGTGTGTTGTGGGAGGAGCGTGCGTGTGTGTGTTGTGGGAGGAGCGTGCGTGTGTGTGTTGTGGGAGGAGCGTGCGTGTGTGTTGTGGGAGGAGCGTGCGTGTGTTGTGGGAGGAGCGTGCGTGTGTTGTGGGAGGAGCGTGCGTGTGTTGTGGGAGGAGCGTGCGTGTGTGTTGGTGGAGGAGCGTGCGTGTGTGTTGGTGGAGGAGCGTGTGTGTGTGTTGGGGGAGGAGCGTGTGTGTGTGTTGTGGGAGGAGCGTGTGTGTGTGTTGTGGGAGGAGCGTGTGTGTGTGTTGTGGGAGGAGCGTGTGTGTGTGTTGTGGGAGAAGCGTGTGTGTGTTGTGGGAGAAGCGTGCGTGTGTTGTGGGAGAAGCGTGCGTGTGTTGTGGGAGAAGCGTGCGTGTGTTGTGGGAGGAGCGTGCGTGTGTTGTGGGAGGAGCGTGCGTGTGTGTGTGTTGTGGGAGGAGCGTGCCTGTGTGTGTGTTGTGGGAGGTGCGTGCGTGTGTTGTGGGAGGAGCGTGCGTGTGTTGTGGGAGGAGCGTGCGTGTGTGTTGGGGGAGGAGCGTGCGTGTGTGTTGCGGGAGGAGCGTGTGTGTGTGTTGGGGGAGGAGCGTGTGTGTGTGTGTTGGGCGAGGAGCGTGTGTGTGTGTTGGGGGAGGAGTGTGTGTGTGTGTTGGAGTAGCGTGTGTGTGTGTGTTGGTGGAGGAGCGTGTGTGTGTGTTGGGGGAGGACCGTGTGTGTGTGTGTTTGGGGAGGAGCGTGTGTGTGTTTGGGGAGGAGCGTGTGTGTGTGTGGTGGGGGAGGAGCGTGTGTGTGTGTTGGGGGAGGACCGTGTTTGTGTTGGGGGAGGAGCGTGTGTGTGTGGTGGGGGAGGAGCGTGTGTGTGTGTTGGGGTAGGAGCGTGTGTGTGTGTTGGGGGAGGATCGTGTGTGTGTTGGGGGAGGAGCGTGTGTGTGTGTGTTGGTGGAGGAGCGTGTGTGTGTGTTCAGGGAGGTGCGTGCGTGTGTGTGTGTTGTGGGAGGTGCGTGCGTGTGTGTGTGTTGTGGGAGGAGCGTGCGTGTGTGTGTGTTGTGGGAGGAGCGTGCGTGTGTGTGTTGTGGGAGGAGCGTGCGTGTGTGTTGGGGGAGGAGCGTGCATGTGTGTGGTGGGAGGAGCGTGCGTGTGTGTTGGGGGAGGAGCGTGCGTGTGTGTGGTGGGAGGAGCGTGCGTGTGTGTTGTGGGTGGAGCGTGCGTGTGTTGTGGGAGGAGCGTGCGTGTGTGTGTGTTGGAGGAGCGTGCGTGTGTGTGTGTGTGTGTGTTGTGGGAGGAGCGTGCGTGTGTGTTGTGGGAGGAGCGTGCGTGTGTGTTGTGGGAAGAGCGTGCGTGTGTGTTGTGGGAAGAGCGTGCGTGTGTGTTGTGGGAGGAGCGTGCGTGTGTGTTGTGGGAGGAGCGTGCGTGTGTGTGTTGTGGGAGGAGCGTGCGTGTGTGTGTTGTGGGAGGAGCGTGCGTGTGTGTGTTGTGGGAGGAGCGTGCGTGTGTGTTGTGGGAGGAGCGTGCGTGTGTGTTGTGGGAGGAGCGTGCGTGTGTGTTGTGGGAGGAGCGTGCGTGTGTGTGTGTTGTGGGAGGAGCGTGCGTGTGTGTGCGTGTATTGTGGGAGGAGCGTGCGTGTGTGTGTGTTGTGGGAGGAGCGTGCGTGTGAGTTGTGGGAGGAGCGTGCGTGTGTGTGTTGTGGGAGGAGCGTGCGTGTGTGTGTTGTGGGAGGAGCGTGCGTGTGTGTGTTGTGGGAGGAGCGTGCGTGTGTGTGTTGTGGGAGGAGCGTGCGTGTGTGTGTTGTGGGAGGAGCGTGCGTGTGTGTGTTGTGGGAGGAGCGTGCGTGTGTGTGTTGTGGGAGCAGCGTGCGTGTGTTTGTTGTGGGAGGAGCGTGCGTGTGTGTGTTGTGGGAGGAGCGTGCGTGTGTGTGTTGTGGGAGGACCGTGCGTGTGTGTGTTGTGGGAGGAGCGTGCGTGTGTGTGTTGTGGGAGGAGCGTGCGTGTGTGTTGTGGGAGAAGCGTGCGTGTGTTGTGGGAGGAGCGTGCGTGTGTTGTGGGAGGAGCGTGCGTGTGTGTGTGTTGTGGGAGGAGCGTGCGTGTGTGTGTGTTGTGGGAGGAGCGTGCGTGTGTTGTGGGAGGAGCGTGCGTGTGTTGTGGGAGGAGCGTGCGTGTGTGTTTGGGGAGGAGCGTGCGTGTGTGTTGCGGGAGGAGCGTGCGTGTGTGTTGGGGGAGGAGCGTGTGTGTGTGTGTTGGGGGAGGAGCGTGTGTGTGTGTTGGTGGAGGAGCGTGTGTGTGTGTTGGTGGAGGAGCGTGTGTGTGTGTTGGGGGAGGACCGTGTGTGTGTGTGTTTGTGGAGGAGCGTGTGTGTGTGTGTTTGGGGAGGAGCGTGTGTGTGTGTTTGGGGAGGAGCGTGTGTGTGTGGTGGGGGAGGAGCGTGTGTGTGTGGTGGGGGAGGACCGTGTGTGTGTTGGGGGAGGAGCGTGTGTGTGTGGTGGGGGAGGAGCGTGTGTGTGTGGTGGGGGAGGAGCGTGTGTGTGTGTTGGGGGAGGACCGTGTGTGTGTTGGGGGAGGAGCGTGTGTGTGTGTGTTGGTGGTGGAGCGTGTGTGTGTGTTCAGGGAGGAGCGTGTGTGTGTGTTGGGGGAGGTGCGTGTGTGTGTGTTGTGGGAGGACCGTGTGTGTGTGTGTTGTGGGAGGAGCGTGCGTGTGTGTGTTGTGGGAGGAGCGTGCGTGTGTGTGTGTTGTGGGAGGAGCGTGCGTGTGTGTGTGTGTTGTGGGAGGAGCGTGCGTGTGTGTGTGTGTTGTGGGAGGAGCGTGCGTGTGTGTGTGTGTTGTGGGAGGAGCGTGCGTGTGTTGTGGGAGGAGCGTGCGTGTGTTGTGGGAGGAGCGTGCGTGTGTTGTGGGAGGAGCGTGTGTGTGTGTTGTGGGAGGAGCGTGCGTGTGTGTGTGTTGTGGGAGGAGCGTGCGTGTGTTGTGGGAGGAGCGTGCGTGTGTTGTGGGAGGAGCGTGCGTGTGTTGTGGGAGGAGCGTGCGTGTGTGTTGTGGGAGGAGCGTGCGTGTGTGTTGGGGGAGGAGCGTGTGTGTGTGTTGGGGGAGGAGCGTGTGTGTGTGTTGGGGGAGGAGCGTGTGTGTGTGTTGGGGGAGGAGCGTGTGTGTGTGTGTTGGGGGAGGAGCGTGTGTGTGTGTGTTGGGGGAGGAGCGTGTGTGTGTGTGTTGGGGGAGGAGCGTGTGTGTGTGTTGGGGGAGGAGCGTGTGTGTGTGTTGGGGGAGTAGCGTGTGTGTGTGTGTTGGTGGAGGAGCGTGTGTGTGTGTTGTGGGAGGACCGTGCGTGTGTGTGTTGTGGGAGGAGCGTACGTGTGTGTGTTGTGGGAGGAGCGTACGTGTGTGTGTTGTGGGAGGAGCGTACGTGTGTGTGTTGTGGGAGGAGCGTACGTGTGTGTGTTGTGGGAGGAGCGTACGTGTGTGTGTTGTGGGAGGAGCGTGCGTGTGTGTGTTGTGGGAGGAGCGTGCGTGTGTGTGTGTGTTGTGGGAGGAGCGTGCGTGTGTTGTGGGAGAAGCGTGCGTGTGTTGTGGGAGGAGCGTGCGTGTGTTGTGGCAGGAGCGTGCGTGTGTGCGTGTTGTGGGAGGAGCGTGCGTGTGTGTGTGTTGTGGGAGGAGCGTGCGTGTGTTGTGGGAGGAGCGTGCGTGTGTGTGTGTTGTGGGAGGAGCGTTCGTGTGTGTGTGTTGTGGGAGGAGCGTGCGTGAGTTGTGGGAGGAGCGTGCGTGTGTGTGTGTGTGTTGTGGGAGGAGCGTGCGTGTGTGTGTGTGTGTTGTGGGAGGAGCGTGCGTGTGTGTGTGTTGTGGGAGGAGCGTGTGTGTGTGTGTGTGTTGTGGGAGGAGCGTGCGTGTGTGTGTGTGTGTTGTGGGAGGAGCGTACGTGTGTGTGTTGTGGGAGGAGCGTGCGTGTGTGTGTTGTGGGAGGAGCGTGCGTGTGTGTGCTGTGGGAGGAGCGTGCGTGTGTGTGTGTTGTGGGAGGAGCGTGCGTGTGTGTGTGTTGTGGGAGGAGCGTGCGTGTGTGTGTGTTGTGGGAGGAGCGTGCGTGTGTGTGTGTGTTGTGGGAGGAGCGTGTGTGTGTGTTGTGGGAGGAGCGTGTGTGTGTGTGTTGTGGGAGGAGCGTGTGTGTGTGTGTTGTGGGAGGAGCGTGCGTGTGTGTGTGTTGTGGGAGGAGCGTGCGTGTGTGTGTTGTTGGAGGAGCGTGCGTGTGTGTGTTGTGGGAGGAGCGTGCGTGTGTTGTGGGAGGAGCGTGCGTGTGTTGTGGGAGGAGCGTGCGTGTGTTTGTTGTGGGAGGAGCGTGCGTGTGTGTGTTGGGGGAGGAGCGTGCGTGTGTGTGTGTTGGGGGAGGAGCGTGCGTGTGTGTGTGTTGTGGGAGGAGCGTGCGTGTGTGTGTGTTGTTTGAGGAGCGTGCATGTGTGTGTGTGTTGTTGGAGGAGCGTGCGTGTGTTGTGGGAGGAGCGTGCGTGTGTTGTGGGAGGAGCGTGCGTGTGTTGTTGGAGGAGCGTGCGTGTGTTGTGGGAGGAGCGTGCGTGTGTGCGTGTTGTGGGAGGAGCGTGCGTGTGTGTGTGTTGTGGGAGGAGCGTGCGTGTGTTGTGGGAGAAGCGTGCGTGTGCTGTGGGAGGAGCGTGCGTGTGTTGCGGGAGGAGCGTGCGTGTGTGTGTGTTGTGGGAGGAGCGTGCGTGTGTTGTGGGAGGAGCGTGCGTGTGTTGTGGGAGAAGCGTGCGTGTGTTGTGGGAGGAGCGTGCGTGTGTTGTGGGAGGAGCGTGCGTGTGTGCGTGTTGTGGGAGGAGCGTGCGTGTGTGCGTGTTGTGGGAGGAGCGTGCGTGTGTTGTGGGAGGAGCGTGCGTGTGTGTGTGTTGTGGGAGGAGCGTTCGTGTGTGTGTTGTGGGAGGAGCGTGCGTGAGGTGTGGGAGGAGCGTGCGTGTGTGTGTGTGTGTTGTGGGAGGAGCGTGCGTGTGTGTGTGTTGTGGGAGGAGCGTGCGTGTGTGTGTGTGTGTTGTGGGAGGAGCGTACGTGTGTGTGTTGTGGGAGGAGCGTACGTGTGTGTGTTGTGGGAGGAGCGTGCGTGTGTGTGTTGTGGGAGGAGCGTGCGTGTGTGTGCTGTGGGAGGAGCGTGCGTGTGTGTGTGTTGTGGGAGGAGCGTGCGTGTGTGTGTGTTGTGGGAGGAGCGTGCGTGTGTGTGTGTTGTGGGAGGAGCGTGCGTGTGTGTGTGTGTTGTGGGAGGAGCGTGTGTGTGTGTGTTGTTGGAGGAGCGTGCGTGTGTGTGTTGTGGGAGGAGCGTGCGTGTGTTGTGGGAGGAGCGTGCGTGTGTTGTGGGAGGAGCGTGCGTGTGTTGTGGGAGGAGCGTGCGTGTGTTTGTTGTGGGAGGAGCGTGCGTGTGTGTGTTGGGGGAGGAGCGTGCGTGTGTGTGTGTTGGGGGAGGAGCGTGCGTGTGTGTGTGTTGTGGGAGGAGCGTGCGTGTGTGTGTGTTGTTTGAGGAGCGTGCATGTGTGTGTGTGTTGTTGGAGGAGCGTGCGTGTGTTGTGGGAGGAGCGTGCGTGTGTTGTGGGAGGAGCGTGCGTGTGTTGTGTGAGGAGCGTGCGTGTGTGCGTGTTGTGGGAGGAGCGTGCGTGTGTGCGTGTTGTGGGAGGAGCGTGCGTGTGTTGTGGGAGGAGCGTGCGTGTGTTGTGGGAGAAGCGTGCGTGTGTTGTGGGAGGAGCGTGCGTGTGTTGTGGGAGGAGCGTGCGTGTGTGCGTGTTGTGGGAGGAGCGTGCGTGTGTGCGTGTTGTGGGAGCAGCGTGCGTGTGTTGTGGGAGGAGCGTTCGTGTGTGTGTGTTGTGGGAGGAGCGTGCGTGAGTTGTGGGAGGAGCGTGCGTGTGTGTGTGTGTGTTGTGGGAGGAGCGTGCGTGTGTGTGTGTTGTGGGAGGAGCGTGCGTGTGTGTGTGTGTTGTGGGAGGAGCGTGCGTGTGTGTGTGTGTTGTGGGAGGAGCGTGCGTGTGTTGTGGGAGGAGCGTGCGTGTGTTGTGGGAGGAGCGTGCGTGTGTTGTGGGAGGAGCGTGTGTGTGTGTTGTGGGAGGAGCGTGCGTGTGTGTGTGTTGTGGGAGGAGCGTGCGTGTGTTGTGGGAGGAGCGTGCGTGTGTTGTGGGAGGAGCGTGCGTGTGTTGTGGGAGGAGCGTGCGTGTGTGTTGGGGGAGGAGCGTGTGTGTGTGTTGGGGGAGGAGCGTGTGTGTGTGTTGGGGGAGGAGCGTGTGTGTGTGTGTTGGGGGAGGAGCGTGTGTGTGTGTGTTGGGGGAGGAGCGTGTGTGTGTGTTGGGGGAGGAGCGTGTGTGTGTGTTGGGGGAGTAGCGTGTGTGTGTGTGTTGGTGGAGGAGCGTGTGTGTGTGTTGTGGGAGGACCGTGTGTGTGTGTGTTGTGGGAGGAGCGTACGTGTGTGTGTTGTGGGAGGAGCGTACGTGTGTGTGTTGTGGGAGGAGCGTACGTGTGTGTGTTGTGGGAGGAGCGTACGTGTGTGTGTTGTGGGAGGAGCGTACGTGTGTGTGTTGTGGGAGGAGCGTACGTGTGTGTGTTGTGGGAGGAGCGTACGTGTGTGTGTTGTGGGAGGAGCGTGCGTGTGTGTGTTGTGGGAGGAGCGTGCGTGTGTGTGTGTGTTGTGGGAGGAGCGTGCGTGTGTTGTGGGAGAAGCGTGCGTGTGTTGTGGGAGGAGCGTGCGTGTGTTGTGGGAGGAGCGTGCGTGTGTGCGTGTTGTGGGAGGAGCGTGCGTGTGTGTGTGTTGTGGGAGGAGCGTGCGTGTGTTGCGGGAGGAGCGTGCGTGTGTTGTGGGAGGAGCGTGCGTGTGTGTGTGTTGTGGGAGGAGCGTTCGTGTGTGTGTGTTGTGGGAGGAGCGTGCGTGAGTTGTGGGAGGAGCGTGCGTGTGTGTGTGTGTGTTGTGGGAGGAGCGTGCGTGTGTGTGTGTTGTGGGAGGAGCGTGTGTGTGTGTGTGTGTTGTGGGAGGAGCGTGCGTGTGTGTGTGTGTGTTGTGGGAGGAGCGTACGTGTGTGTGTTGTGGGAGGAGCGTGCGTGTGTGTGTTGTGGGAGGAGCGTGCGTGTGTGTGCTGTGGGAGGAGCGTGCGTGTGTGTGTGTTGTGGGAGGAGCGTGCGTGTGTGTGTGTTGTGGGAGGAGCGTGCGTGTGTGTGTGTTGTGGGAGGAGCGTGCGTGTGTGTGTGTGTTGTGGGAGGAGCGTGTGTGTGTGTTGTGGGAGGAGCGTGTGTGTGTGTGTTGTGGGAGGAGCGTGTGTGTGTGTGTTGTGGGAGGAGCGTGTGTGTGTGTGTTGTGGGAGGAGCGTGCGTGTGTGTGTGTTGTGGGAGGAGCGTGCGTGTGTGTGTTGTTGGAGGAGCGTGCGTGTGTGTGTTGTGGGAGGAGCGTGCGTGTGTTGTGGGAGGAGCGTGCGTGTGTTGTGGGAGGAGCGTGCGTGTGTTTGTTGTGGGAGGAGCGTGCGTGTGTGTGTTGGGGGAGGAGCGTGCGTGTGTGTGTGTTGGGGGAGGAGCGTGCGTGTGTGTGTGTTGTGGGAGGAGCGTGCGTGTGTGTGTGTTGTTTGAGGAGCGTGCATGTGTGTGTGTGTTGTTGGAGGAGCGTGCGTGTGTTGTGGGAGGAGCGTGCATGTGTTGTGGGAGGAGCGTGCGTGTGTTGTGGGAGGAGCGTGCGTGTGTTGTGGGAGGAGCGTGCGTGTGTGCGTGTTGTGGGAGGAGCGTGCGTGTGTGTGTGTTGTGGGAGGAGCGTGCGTGTGTTGTGGGAGGAGCGTGCGTGTGTTGTGGGAGAAGCGTGCGTGTGTTGTGGGAGGAGCGTGCGTGTGTTGTGGGAGGAGCGTGCGTGTGTGCGTGTTGTGGGAGGAGCGTGCGTGTGTGCGTGTTGTGGGAGGAGCGTGCGTGTGTTGTGGGAGGAGCGTGTGTGTGTTGTGGGAGGAGCGTTCGTGTGTGTGTGTTGTGGGAGGAGCGTGCGTGAGTTGTGGGAGGAGCGTGCGTGTGTGTGTGTTGTGGGAGGAGCGTGCGTGTGTGTGTGTGTGTTGTGGGAGGAGCGTACGTGTGTGTGTTGTGGGAGGAGCGTACGTGTGTGTGTTGTGGGAGGAGCGTGCGTGTGTGTGTTGTGGGAGGAGCGTGCGTGTGTGTGCTGTGGGAGGAGCGTGCGTGTGTGTGTGTTGTGGGAGGAGCGTGCGTGTGTGTGTGTTGTGGGAGGAGCGTGCGTGTGTGTGTGTTGTGGGAGGAGCGTGCGTGTGTGTGTGTGTTGTGGGAGGAGCGTGTGTGTGTGTGTTGTTGGAGGAGCGTGCGTGTGTGTGTTGTGGGAGGAGCGTGCGTGTGTTGTGGGAGGAGCGTGCGTGTGTTGTGGGAGGAGCGTGCGTGTGTTTGTTGTGGGAGGAGCGTGCGTGTGTGTGTTGGGGGAGGAGCGTGCGTGTGTGTGTTGGGGGAGGAGCGTGCGTGTGTGTGTGTTGGGGGAGGAGCGTGCGTGTGTGTGTGTTGTGGGAGGAGCGTGCGTGTGTGTGTGATGTTTGAGGAGCGTGCATGTGTGTGTGTGTTGTTGGAGGAGCATGCGTGTGTTGTGGGAGGAGCGTGCGTGTGTTGTGGGAGGAGCGTGCGTGTGTTGTGTGAGGAGCGTGCGTGTGTGCGTGTTGTGGGAGGAGCGTGCGTGTGTGTGTGTTGTGGGAGGAGCGTGCGTGTGTTGTGGGAGGAGCGTGCGTGTGTTGTGGGAGAAGCGTGCGTGTGTTGTGGGAGGAGCGTGCGTGTGTTGTGGGAGGAGCGTGCGTGTGTGCGTGTTGTGGGAGGAGCGTGCGTGTGTGCGTGTTGTGGGAGGAGCGTGCGTGTGTTGTGGGAGGAGCGTTCGTGTGTGTGTGTTGTGGGAGGAGCGTGCGTGAGTTGTGGGAGGAGCGTGCGTGTGTGTGTGTGTGTTGTGGGAGGAGCGTGCGTGTGTGTGTGTTGTGGGAGGAGCGTGCGTGTGTGTGTTGTGGGAGGAGCGTGCGTGTGTGTGTGTTGTGGGAGGAGCGTGCGTGTGTGTGTGTGTGTTGTGGGAGGAGCGTACGTGTGTGTGTTGTGGGAGGAGCGTACGTGTGTGTGTTGTGGGAGGAGCGTGCGTGTGTGTGTTGTGGGAGGAGCGTGCGTGTGTGTGCTGTGGGAGGAGCGTGCGTGTGTGTGTGTTGTGGGAGGAGCGTGCGTGTGTGTGTGTTGTGGGAGGAGCGTGCGTGTGTGTGTGTGTGTTGTGGGAGGAGCGTGTGTGTGTGTTGTGGGAGGAGCGTGTGTGTGTGTGTTGTGGGAGGAGCGTGTGTGTGTGTGTTGTGGGAGGAGCGTGCGTGTGTGTGTGTTGTGGGAGGAGCGTGCGTGTGTGTGTTGTTGGAGGAGCGTGCGTGTGTGTGTTGTGGGAGGAGCGTGCGTGTGTTTGTTGTTGGAGGAGCGTGCGTGTGTGTGTTGGGGGAGGAGCGTGCGTGTGTGTGTGTTGGGGGAGGAGCGTGCGTGTGTGTGTGTTGTGGGAGGAGCGTGCGTGTGTGTGTGTGTTGTTTGAGGAGCGTGCGTGTGTGTGTGTGTTGTTTGAGGAGCGTGCATGTGTGTGTGTGTTGTTGGAGGAGCGTGCGTGTGTTGTGGGAGGAGCGTGCGTGTGTTGTGGGAGGAGCGTGCGTGTGTTGTGGGAGGAGCGTGCGTGTGTTGTGGGAGGAGCGTGCGTGTGTGCGTGTTGTGGGAGGAGCGTGCGTGTGTGTGTGTTGTGGAAGGAGCGTGCGTGTGTTGTGGGAGGAGCGTTCGTGTGTGTGTGTGTTGTGGGAGGAGCGTTCGTGTGTGTGTGTTGTGGGAGGAGCGTGCGTGAGTTGTGGGAGTAGCGTGCGTGTGTGTGTGTGTGTTGTGGGAGGAGCGTACGTGTGTGTGTTGTGGGAGGAGCGTGCGTGTGTGTGTTGTGGGAGGAGCGTGCGTGTGTGTGCTGTGGGAGGAGCGTGCGTGTGTGTGCTGTGGGAGGAGCGTGCGTGTGTGTGTGTTGTGGGAGGAGCGTGCGTGTGTGTGTGTTGTGGGAGGAGCGTGCGTGTGTGTGTGTTGTGGGAGGAGCGTGCGTGTGTGTGTGTGTTGTGGGAGGAGCGTGTGTGTGTGTTGTGGGAGGAGCGTGTGTGTGTGTGTTGTGGGAGGAGCGTGCGTGTGTGTGTGTTGTTTGAGGAGCGTGCATGTGTGTGTGTGTTGTTGGAGGAGCATGCGTGTGTTGTGGGAGGAGCGTGCGTGTGTTGTGGGAGGAGCGTGCGTGTGTTGTGTGAGGAGCGTGCGTGTGTGCGTGTTGTGGGAGGAGCGTGCGTGTGTGTGTGTTGTGGGAGGAGCGTGCGTGTGTTGTGGGAGGAGCGTGCGTGTGTTGTGGGAGAAGCGTGCGTGTGTTGTGGGAGGAGCGTGCGTGTGTTGTGGGAGGAGCGTGCGTGTGTGCGTGTTGTGGGAGGAGCGTGCGTGTGTGCGTGTTGTGGGAGGAGTGTGCGTGTGTTGTGGGAGGAGCGTTCGTGTGTGTGTGTTGTGGGAGGAGCGTGCGTGAGTTGTGGGAGGAGCGTGCGTGTGTGTGTGTGTGTTGTGGGAGGAGCGTGCGTGTGTGTGTGTTGTGGGAGGAGCGTGCGTGTGTGTGTGTGTGTTGTGGGAGGAGCGTACGTGTGTGTGTTGTGGGAGGAGCGTGCGTGTGTGTGTGTTGTGGGAGGAGCGTGCGTGTGTGTGTGTGTTGTGGGAGGAGCGTACGTGTGTGTGTTGTGGGAGGAGCGTACGTGTGTGTGTTGTGGGAGGAGCGTGCGTGTGTGTGTTGTGGGAGGAGCGTGCGTGTGTGTGCTGTGGGAGGAGCGTGCGTGTGTGTGTGTTGTGGGAGGAGCGTGCGTGTGTGTGTGTTGTGGGAGGAGCGTGCGTGTGTGTGTGTTGTGGGAGGAGCGTGCGTGTGTGTGTGTGTGTTGTGGGAGGAGCGTGTGTGTGTGTTGTGGGAGGAGCGTGTGTGTGTGTGTTGTGGGAGGAGCGTGTGTGTGTGTGTTGTGGGAGGAGCGTGCGTGTGTGTGTGTTGTGGGAGGAGCGTGCGTGTGGGTGTTGTTGGAGGACCGTGCGTGTGTGTGTTGTGGGAGGAGCGTGCGTGTGTTTGTTGTGGGAGGAGCGTGCGTGTGTGTGTTGGGGGAGGAGCGTGCGTGTGTGTGTGTTGGGGGAGGAGCGTGCGTGTGTGTGTGTTGTGGGAGGAGCGTGCGTGTGTGTGTGTGTTGTTTGAGGAGCGTGCGTGTGTGTGTGTGTTGTTTGAGGAGCGTGCATGTGTGTGTGTGTTGTTGGAGGAGCGTGCGTGTGTTGTGGGAGGAGCGTGCGTGTGTTGTGGGAGGAGCGTGCGTGTGTTGTGGGAGGAGCGTGCGTGTGTGCGTGTTGTGGGAGGAGCGTGCGTGTGTGTGTGTTGTGGAAGGAGCGTGCGTGTGTTGTGGGAGGAGCGTTCGTGTGTGTGTGTGTTGTGGGAGGAGCGTTCGTGTGTGTGTGTTGTGGGAGGAGCGTGCGTGAGTTGTGGGAGTAGCGTGCGTGTGTGTGTGTGTGTTGTGGGAGGAGCGTACGTGTGTGTGTTGTGGGAGGAGCGTGCGTGTGTGTGTTGTGGGAGGAGCGTGCGTGTGTGTGCTGTGGGAGGAGCGTGCGTGTGTGTGCTGTGGGAGGAGCGTGCGTGTGTGTGTGTTGTGGGAGGAGCGTGCGTGTGTGTGTGTTGTGGGAGGAGCGTGCGTGTGTGTGTGTTGTGGGAGGAGCGTGCGTGTGTGTGTGTTGTGGGAGGAGCGTGCGTGTGTGTGTGTGTTGTGGGAGGAGCGTGTGTGTGTGTTGTGGGAGGAGCGTGTGTGTGTGTGTTGTGGGAGGAGCGTGCGTGTGTGTGTTGTTGGAGGAGCGTGCATGTGTGTGTTGTGGGAGGAGCGTGCGTGTGTTGTGGGAGGAGCGTGCGTGTGTTGTGGGAGGAGCGTGCGTGTGTTTGTTGTGGGAGGAGCGTGCGTGTGTGTGTTGGGGGAGGAGCGTGCGTGTGTGTGTGTTGTGGGAGGAGCGTGCGTGTGTGTATGTGTTGTTTGAGGAGCGTGCGTGTGTGTGTGTGTTGTGGGAGGAGCGTGCGTGTGTGTTGTGGGTGGAGCGTGCGTGTGTGTTGTGGGTGGAGCGTGCGTGTGTGTTGTGGGAGGAGCGTGTGTGTGTTGTGGGAGGAGCGTGTGTGTGTTGTGGGAGGAGCGTGCGTGTGTTGTGGGAGGAGCGTGCGTGTGTTGTGGGAGGAGCGTGCGTGTGTTGTGGGAGGAGCGTGCGTGTATGTGTGTTGTTGGAGGAGCGTGCGTGTGTGTGTGTGTGTTGTGGGAGGAGCGTGCGTGTGTGTTGTGGGAAGAGCGTGCGTGTGTGTTGTGGGAAGAGCATGCGTGTGTGTTGTGGGAGGAGCGTGCGTGTGTGTGTGTTGTGGGAGGAGCGTGCGTGTGTGTTGTGGGAGGAGCGTGCGTGCGTGTTGTGGGAAGAGCGTGCGTGTGTGTTGTGGGAAGAGCGTGCGTGTGTGTTGTGGGAGGAGCGTGCGTGTGAGTTGTGGGAGGAGCGTGCGTGTGTGTGTTGTGGGAGGAGCGTGCGTGTGTGTGTTGTGGGAGGAGCGTGCGTGTGTGTGTTGTGGGAGGAGCGTGCGTGTGTGTGTTGTGGGAGGAGCGTGCGTGTGTGTGTTGTGGGAGGAGCGTGCGTGTGTGTGTTGTGGGAGGAGCGTGCGTGTGTGTTGTGGGAGGAGCGTGCGTGTGTGTTGTGGGAGGAGCGTGCGTGTGTTGTGGGAGGAGCGTGCGTGTGTTGTGGGAGGAGCGTGCGTGTGTTGTGGGAGGAGCGTGCGTGTGTTGCGGGAGGAGCGTGCGTGTGTGTGTGTTGTGGGAGGAGCGTGCCTGTGTGTGTGTTGTGGGAGGTGCGTGCGTGTGTTGTGGGAGGAGCGTGCGTGTGTTGTGGGAGGAGCGTGCGTGTGTGTTGGGGGAGGAGCGTGCGTGTGTGTTGCGGGAGGAGCGTGCGTGTGTGTTGGGGGAGGAGCGTGTGTGTGTGTGTTGGGGGAGGAGCGTGTGTGTGTGTTGGGGGAGGAGCATGTGTGTGTGTTGGGGGAGTAGCGTGTGTGTGTGTTGGTGGAGGAGCGTGTGTGTGTGTTGGGGGAGGACCGTGTGTGTGTGTGTTTGGGGAGGAGCGTGTGTGTGTTTGGGGAGGAGCGTGTGTGTGTGTGGTGGGGGAGGAGCGTGTGTGTGTGTTGGGGGAGGAGCGTGTGTGTGTGGTGGGGGAGGAGCGTGTGTGTGTGTTGGGGTAGGAGCGTGTGTGTGTGTTGGGGGAGGACCGTGTGTGTGTTGGGGGAGGAGCGTGTGTGTGTGTGTTGGTGGAGGAGCTTGCGTGTGTTGTGGGAGGAGCGTGCGTGTGTTGTGGGAGGAGCGTGCGTGTGTTGTGGGAGGAGCGTGCGTGTGTGTGTGTTGTGGGAGGAGCGTGCCTGTGTGTGTGTTGTGGGAGGTGCGTGCGTGTGTTGTGGGAGGAGCGTGCGTGTGTTGTGGGAGGAGCGTGCGTGTGTGTTGGGGGAGGAGCGTGCGTGTGTGTTGCGGGAGGAGCGTGCGTGTGTGTTGGGGGAGGAGCGTGTGTGTGTGTGTTGGGGGAGGAGCGTGTGTGTGTGTTGGGGGAGGAGCATGTGTGTGTGTTGGGGGAGTAGCGTGTGTGTGTGTTGGTGGAGGAGCGTGTGTGTGTGTTGGGGGAGGACCGTGTGTGTGTGTGTTTGGGGAGGAGCGTGTGTGTGTTTGGGGAGGAGCGTGTGTGTGTGTGGTGGGGGAGGAGCGTGTGTGTGTGTTGGGGGAGGAGCGTGTGTGTGTGGTGGGGGAGGAGCGTGTGTGTGTGTTGGGGTAGGAGCGTGTGTGTGTGTTGGGGGAGGACCGTGTTTGTGTTGGGGGAGGAGCGTGTGTGTGTGTGTTGGTGGAGGAGCGTGTGTGTGTGTTCAGGGAGGAGCGTGTGTGTGTGTTGGGGGAGGTGCGTGTGTCTGTGTTGTGGGAGGAGCGTGCGTGTGTGTGTTGTGGGAGGTGCGTGCGTGTGTGTGTGTTGTGGGAGGTGCGTGCGTGTGTGTGTGTTGTGGGAGGAGCGTGCGTGTGTGTGTGTGTTGTGGGAGGAGCGTGCGTGTGTGTGTTGTGGGAGGAGCGTGCGTGTGTGCGTGTGTTGTGGGATGAGCGTGCGTGTGTTGTGGGAGGAGCGTGCGTGTGTTGGGGGAGGAGCGTGCGTGTGTTGGGGGAGGAGCGTGTGTGTGTGTTGGGGGAGGAGCGTGTGTGTGTGTTGGGGGAGGAGCGTGTGTGTGTGTGTTGGGGGAGGAGCGTGTGTGTGTGTTGGGGAGGAGCGTGTGTGTGTGTTGGGGAGGAGCGTGTGTGTGTGTTGCGGGAGTAGCGTGTGTGTGTGTGTTGGTGGAGGAGCGTGTGTGTGTGTTGTGGGAGGAGCGTGTGTGTGTGTTGTGGGAGAAGCGTGCGTGTGTTGTGGGAGAAGCGTGCGTGTGTTGTGGGAGGAGCGTGCGTGTGTTGTGGGAGGAGCGTGCGTGTGTGTGTGTTGTGGGAGGAGCGTGCCTGTGTGTGTGTTGTGGGAGGTGCGTGCGTGTGTTGTGGGAGGAGCGTGCGTGTGTTGTGGGAGGAGCGTGCGTGTGTGTTGGGGGAGGAGCGTGCGTGTGTGTTGCGGGAGGAGCGTGTGTGTGTGTTGGGGGAGGAGCGTGTGTGTGTGTGTTGGTGGAGGAGCGTGTGTGTGTGTTGGGGGAGGACCGTGTGTGTGTGTGTTTGGGGAGGAGCGTGTGTGTGTTTGGGGAGGAGCGTGTGTGTGTGTGGTGGGGGAGGAGCGTGTGTGTGTGTTGGGGGAGGACCGTGTTTGTGTTGGGGGAGGAGCGTGTGTGTGTGGTGGGGGAGGAGCGTGTGTGTGTGTTGGGGGAGGAGCGTGTGTGTGTGTTGGGGGAGGACCGTGTGTGTGTTGGGGGAGGAGCGTGTGTGTGTGTGTTGGTGGAGGAGCGTGTGTGTGTGTTCAGGGAGGAGCGTGTGTGTGTGTTGGGGGAGGTGCGTGTGTGTGTGTTGTGGGAGGAGCGTGCGTGTGTGTGTTGTGGGAGGTGCGTGCGTGTGTGTGTGTTGTGGGAGGTGCGTGCGTGTGTGTGTGCTGTGGGAGGAGCGTGCGTGTGTGTGTGTGTTGTGGGAGGAGCGTGCGTGTGTGTGTTGTGGGAGGAGCGTGCGTGTGTGTGTGTGTTGTGGGAGGAGCGTGCGTGTGTTGTGGGAGGAGCGTGCGTGTGTTGGGGGAGGAGCGTGTGTGTGTGTTGGGGGAGGAGCGTGCGTGTGTGTGTTGGGGGAGGAGAGTGTGTGTGTGTGTTGGGGGAGGAGCGTGTGTGTGTGTTGGGGAGGAGCGTGTGTGTGTGTTGCGGGAGTAGCGTGTGTGTGTGTGTTGGTGGAGGAGCGTGTGTGTGTGTTGGGGGAGGAGCGTGTGTGTGTGTTGGGGGAGGACCGTGTGTGTGTGTGTTTGGGGAGGACCGTGTGTGTGTGTGTTTGGGGAGGAGCGTGTGTGTGTGTTTGGGGAGGAGCGTGTGTGTGTGTTTGGGGAGGAGCGTGTGTGTGTGGTGGGGGAGGAGCGTGTGTGTGTGTTGGGGGAGGAGCGTGTGTGTGTTGGGGGAGGAGCGTGTGTGTGTGGTGGGGGAGGAGCGTGTGTGTGTGTTGGGGGAGGACCGTGTGTGTGTTGGGGGAGGAGCGTGTGTGTGTGTGTTGGTGGAGGAGCGTGTGTGTGTGTTTGGGGAGGAGCGTGTGTGTGTGTTGGGGGAGGTGCGTGTGTGTGTGTTGTGGGAGGAGCATGCGTGTGTGTGTTGTGGGAGGAGCGTGCGTGTGTGTGTGTTGTGGGAGGAGCGTGCGTGTGTGTGTTGTGGGAGGAGCGTGCGTGTGTGTGTGTGTTGTGGGAGGAGCCTGCGTGTATTGTGGGAGGAGCGTGCGTGTGTGTGTTGTGGGAGGTGCGTGCGTGTGTGTGTGTTGTGGGAGGTGCGTGCGTGTGTGTGTGCTGTGGGAGGAGCGTGCGTGTGTGTGTGTGTGTTGTGGGAGGAGCGTGCGTGTGTGTGTTGTGGGAGGAGCGTGCGTGTGTGTGTGTGTTGTGGGAGGAGCGTGCATGTGTTGTGGGAGGAGCGTGCGTGTGTTGTGGGAGGAGCGTGCGTGTGTTGGGGGAGGAGCGTGTGTGTGTGTTGGGGGAGGAGCGTGTGTGTGTGTTGGGGGAGGAGAGTGTGTGTGTGTGTGTGTTGGGGAGGAGCGTGTGTGTGTGTTGGGGAGGAGCGTGTGTGTGTGTTGCGGGAGTAGCGTGTGTGTGTGTGGTGGGGGAGGAGCGTGTGTGTGTTGGGGGAGGAGCGTGTGTGTGTTGGGGGAGGAGCGTGTGTGTGTGGTGGGGGAGGAGCGTGTGTGTGTGTTGGGGGAGGACCGTGTGTGTGTTTGGGGAGGAGCGTGTGTGTGTGTGTTGGTGGAGGAGCGTGTGTGTGTGTTCGGGGAGGAGCGTGTGTGTGTGTTGGGGGAGGTGCGTGTGTGTGTGTTGTGGGAGGAGCATGCGTGTGTGTGTTGTGGGAGGAGCGTGCGTGTGTGTGTGTTGTGGGAGGAGCGTGCGTGTGTGTGTGTGTTGTGGGAGGAGCGTGCGTGTGTGTGTGTGTTGTGGGAGGAGCCTGCGTGTATTGTGGGAGGAGCGTGCGTGTGTGTGTTGTGGGAGGTGCGTGCGTGTGTGTGTGTTGTGGGAGGTGCGTGCGTGTGTGTGTGCTGTGGGAGGAGCGTGCGTGTGTGTGTGTGTTGTGGGAGGAGCGTGCGTGTGTGTGTTGTGGGAGGAGCGTGCGTGTGTGTGTTGTGGGAGGAACGTGCGTGTGTGTGTGTGTTGTGGGAGGAGCGTGCGTGTGTTGTGGGAGGAGCGTGCGTGTGTTGTGGGAGGAGCGTGCGTGTGTTGTGGGAGGAGCGTGCGTGTGTTGGGGGAGGAGCGTGTGTGTGTGTTGGGGGAGGAGCGTGTGTGTGTGTTGGGGGAGGAGAGTGTGTGTGTGTGTTGGGGGAGGAGCGTGTGTGTGTGTTGGGGAGGAGCGTGTGTGTGTGTTGCGGGAGTAGCGTGTGTGTGTGTGTTGGTGGAGGAGCGTGTGTGTGTGTTGGGGGAGGACCGTGTGTGTGTGTGTTTGGGGAGGAGCGTGTGTGTGTGTTTGGGGAGGAGCGTGTGTGTGTGTTTTGGGAGGAGCGTGTGTGTGTGGTGGGGGAGGAGCGTGTGTGTGTGTTGGGGGAGGACCGTGTGTGTGTTGGGGGAGGAGCGTGTGTGTGTGGTGGGGGAGGAGCGTGTGTGTGTGTTGGGGGAGGACCGTGTGTGTGTTGGGGGAGGAGCGTGTGTGTGTGTGTTGGTGGAGGAGCGTGTGTGTGTGTTCGGGGAGGAGCGTGTGTGTGTGTTGGGGGAGGTGCGTGTGTGTGTGTTGTGGGAGGAGCATGCGTGTGTGTGTTGTTGGGAGGAGCGTGCGTGTGTGTGTGTTGTGGGAGGAGCGTGCGTGTGTGTGTGTGTTGTGGGAGGAGCGTGCGTGTGTGTGTGTGTTGTGGGAGGAGCCTGCGTGTATTGTGGGAGGAGCGTGCGTGTGTTGTGGGAGGAGCGTGCGTGTGTTGTGGGAGGAGCGTGCGTGTGTGTGTGTTGTGGGAGGAGCGTGCGTGTGTGTGTGTTGTGGGAGGAGCGTGCGTGTGTTGTGGGAGGAGCGTGCGTGTGTTGTGGGAGGAGCGTGCGTGTGTTGTGGGAGGAGCGTGTGTGTGTTGTGGGAGGAGCGTGCGTGTGTGTGTGTTGTGGGAGGAGCGTGCGTGCGTGTCTGTTGTGGGAAGAGCGTGCGTGTCTGTTGTGGGAAGAGCGTGCGTGTGTGTTGTGGGAGGAGCGTGCGTGTGTGTGTGTGTGTTGTGGGAGGAGCGTGCGTGTGTGTGTGTGTTGTGGGAGGAGCCTGCGTGTATTGTGGGAGGAGCGTGCGTGTGTTGTGGGAGGAGCGTGCGTGTGTTGTGGGAGGAGCGTGCGTGTGTTGTGGGAGGAGCGTGCGTGTGTGTGTGTTGTGGGAGGAGCGTGCGTGTGTGTGTGTTGTGGGAGGAGCGTGCGTGTGTTGTGGGAGGAGCGTGCGTGTGTTGTGGGAGGAGCGTGCGTGTGTTGTGGGAGGAGCGTGCGTGTGTTGTGGGAGGAGCGTGCGTGTGTGTGTGTTGTGGGAGGAGCGTGCGTGCGTGTCTGTTGTGGGAAGAGCGTGCGTGTCTGTTGTGGGAAGAGCGTGCGTGTGTGTTGTGGGAGGAGCGTGCGTGTGTGTGTGTGTGTTGTGGGAGGAGCGTACGTGTGTGTGTTGTGGGAGGAGAGTGCGTGTGTGTGTTGTGGGAGGAGCGTGCGTGTGTGTGTGCGTTGTGGGAGGAGCGTGCGTGTGTTGTGGGAGAAGCGTGCGTGTGTTGTGGGAGGAGCGTGCGTGTGTTGTGGGAGGAGCGTGCGTGTGTGTGTGTTGTGGGAGGAGCGTGCGTGTGTGTGTGTTGTGGGAGGAGCGTGCGTGTGTTGTGGGAGGAGCGTGCGTGTGTTGTGGGAGGAGTGTGCGTGTGTGTGTGTTGTGGGAGGAGTGTGCGTGTGTGTGTGTTGTGGGAGGAGTGTGCGTGTGTGTGTGTTGTGGGAAGAGCGTGCGTGTCTGTTGTGGGAAGAGCGTGCGTGTGTGTTGTGGGAGGAGCGTGCGTGTGTGTGTGTGTGTTGTGGGAGGAGCGTACGTGTGTGTGTTGTGGGAGGAGCGTGCGTGTGTGTGTTGTGGGAGGAGCGTGCGTGTGTGTGTGTTGGGGGAGGAGTGTGTGTGTGTGTTGGGGGAGGAGTGTGTGTGTGTCTTAGGGGAGGAGTGTGTGTATGTTGGGGGAGAAGTGTGTGTGTGTGTGTTGGGGGAGGAGTGTGTGTGTGTTGGGGGAGGAGTGTGTGTGTGTGTGTTGGGGGAGGAGTGTGTGTGTGTGTGTTGGGGGAGGAGTGTGTGTGTGTGTGTTGGGGGAGGAGTGTGTGTGTGTGTGTTGGGGGAGGAGTGTGTGTGTGTGTGTGTGTGTTGGGGGAGGTGTGTGTGTGTGTTGGGGGAGGTGTGTGTGTGTGTTGGGGGAGGAGTGTGTGTGTGTGTGTGTGTTGGGGGAGGAGTGTGTGTGTGTGTGTGTGTGTTGGGGGAGGAGTGTGTGTGTGTGTGTTGGGGGAGGAGTGTGCGTGTGTGTGTGTGTTGTGGGAGGAGCGTGCGTGTGTGTGTGTGTTGTGGGAGGAGCGTGCGTGTGTGTGTGTGTTGTGGGAGGAGCGTGCGTGTGTGTGTGTGTTGTGGGAGGAGCGTGCGTGTGTGTGTGTGTTGTGGGAGGAGCGTGCGTGTGTTGTGGGAGGAGCGTGCGTGTGTGTGTGTTGTGGGAGGAGCGTGCGTGTGTGTGTGTTGTGGGAGGAGCGTGCGTGTGTGTGTGTTGTGGGAGGAGCGTGCGTGTGTTGTGGGAGGAGCGTGCGTGTGTTGTGGGAGGAGCGTGCGTGTGTTGTGGGAGGAGCGTGCGTGTGTGTGTGTTGTGGGAGGAGTGTGCGTGTGTGTGTGTTGTGGGAAGAGCGTGCGTGTCTGTTGTGGGAAGAGCGTGCGTGTGTGTTGTGGGAGGAGCGTGCGTGTGTGTGTGTGTGTTGTGGGAGGAGCGTACGTGTGTGTGTTGTGGGAGGAGAGTGCGTGTGTGTGTTGTGGGAGGAGCGTGCGTGTGTGTGTGTGTTGTGGGAGGAGCGTGCGTGTGTTGTGGGAGAAGCGTGCGTGTGTTGTGGGAGGAGCGTGCGTGTGTTGTGGGAGGAGCGTGCGTGTGTGTGTGTTGTGGGAGGAGCGTGCGTGTGTGTGTGTTGTGGGAGGAGCGTGCGTGTGTTGTGGGAGGAGCGTGCGTGTGTTGTGGGAGGAGCGTGCGTGTGTGTGTGTTGTGGGAGGAGCGTGCGTGTGTGTGTGTTGTGGGAAGAGCGTGCGTGTCTGTTGTGGGAAGAGCGTGCGTGTGTGTTGTGGGAGGACCGTGCGTGTGTGTGTGTGTGTTGTGGGAGGAGCGTACGTGTGTGTGTTGTGGGAGGAGCGTGCGTGTGTGTGTTGTGGGAGGAGCGTGCGTGTGTGTGTTGTGGGAGGAGCGTGCGTGTGTGTGTTGTGGGAGGAGCGTGCGTGTGTGTGTGTTGGGGGAGGAGTGTGTGTGTGTGTTGGGGGAGGAGTGTGTGTGTGTGTTGGGGGAGGAGTGTGTGTGTGTGTTGGGGGAGGAGTGTGTGTGTGTGTTGGGGGAGGAGTGTGTGTGTGTGTTGGGGGAGGAGTGTGTGTGTGTGTGTGTTGGGGGAGGAGTGTGTGTGTGTGTGTGTTGGGGGAGGAGTGTGTGTGTGTGTGTTGGGGGAGGAGTGTGTGTGTGTGTGTTGGGGGAGGAGTGTGTGTGTGTGTGTTGGGGGAGGAGTGTGTGTGTGTTGGGGGAGGAGTGTGTGTGTGTGTGTTGGGGGAGGTGTGTGTGTGTGTTGGGGGAGGAGTGTGTGTGTGTGTGTTGGGGGAGGAGTGTGTGTGTGTGTGTGTTGGGGGAGGAGTATGTGTGTGTGTGTGTGTTGGGGGAGGAGTGTGTGTGTGTGTTGGGGGAGGAGTGTGTGTGTGTGTGTTGGGCGAGGAGCGTGTGTGTGTGTGTGTGTGTTGGGGGAGGAGCGTGCGTGTGTGTGTGTTGGGGGAGGAGCGTGCGTGTGTGTGTGTTGGGGGAGGAGTTTGTGTGTGTGTTGGGGGAGGAGTGTGTGTGTGTGTGTGTTGGGGGAGGAGTGTGTGTGTGTGTGTTGGGGGAGGAGTGTGTGTGTGTGTGTTGGGGGAGGAGTGTGTGTGTGTGTGTGTGTGTTGGGGGAGGTGTGTGTGTGTGTGTTGGGGGAGGAGTGTGTGTGTGTGTTGGGGGAGGAGTGTGTGTGTGTGTGTGTGTTGGGGGAGGAGTGTGTGTGTGTGTGTGTTGGGGGAGGAGTATGTGTGTGTGTGTGTTGGGGGAGGAGTGTGTGTGTGTGTTGGGGGAGGAGTGTGTGTGTGTGTGTTGGACGAGGAGCGTGTGTGTGTGTGTGTGTGTGTTGGGGGAGGAGCGTGCGTGTGTGTGTGTTGGGGGAGGAGCGTGCGTGTGTGTGTGTTGGGGGAGGAGTGTGTGTGTGTGTTGGGGGAGGAGTGTGTGTGTGTGTGTGTTGGGGGAGGAGTGTGTGTGTGTGTGTTGGGGGAGGAGTGTGTGTGTGTGTGTTGGGGGAGGAGTGTGTGTGTGTGTGTGTTGGGGGAGGTGTGTGTGTGTGTGTTGGGGGAGGAGTGTGTGTGTGTGTTGGGGGAGGAGTGTGTGTGTGTGTGTGTTGGGGGAGGAGTGTGTGTGTGTGTTGGGGGAGGAGTGTGTGTGTGTGTGTTGGGCGAGGAGCGTGTGTGTGTGTGTGTGTGTGTTGGGGGAGGAGCGTGTGTGTGTGTGTGTTGGGGGAGGAGTGTGCGTGTGTGTGTGTTGGGGGAGGAGTGTGTGTGTGTGTGTGTGTGTTGGGGGAGGTGTGTGTGTGTGTGTTGGGGGAGGAGTGTGTGTGTGTGTTGGGGGAGGAGTGTGTGTGTGTGTTGGGGGAGGAGTGTGTGTGTGTGTTGGGCGAGGAGCGTGTGTGTGTGTGTGTGTGTGTTGGGGGAGGAGCGTGCGTGTGTGTGTGTTGGGGGAGGAGTGTGTGTGTGTGTTGGGGGAGGAGTGTGTGTGTGTGTGTGTTGGGGGAGGAGTGTGTGTGTGTGTGTTGGGGGAGGAGTGTGTGTGTGTGTGTTGGGGGAGGAGTGTGTGTGTGTGTGTTGGGGGAGGAGTGTGTGTCTGTGTGTGTTGGGGGAGGAGTGTGTGTGTGTGTTGGGGGAGGAGTGTGTGTGTGTGTGTTGGGGGAGGAGTGTGTGTGTGTGTGTTGGGGGAGGAGTGTGTGTGTGTGTGTGTTGGGGGAGGAGTGTGTGTGTGTGTGTTGGGGGAGGTGTGTGTGTGTGTGTTGGGGGAGGAGTGTGTGTGTGTGTGTGTGTGTTGGGGGAGGAGTGTGTGTGTGTGTGTGTGTGTTGGGGGAGGAGTGTGTGTGTGTGTGTGTGTGTGTGTTGGGGGAGGAGTGTGTGTGTGTGTGTGTGTTGGGGGAGGAGTGTGTGTGTGTGTGTGTTGGGGGAGGAGTGTGTGTGTGTGTTGGGGGAGGAGTGTGTGTGTGTGTGTGTTGGGGGAGGAGTGTGTGTGTGTGTGTGTGTGTTGGGGGAGGAGTGTGTGTGTGTGTGTTGGGGGAGGTGTGTGTGTGTGTGTTGGGGGAGGAGTGTGTGTGTGTGTTGGGGGAGGAGTGTGTGTGTGTGTGTTGGGGGAGGAGCGTGCGTGTGTGTGTTGGGAACGGAGCGTGTGTGTGTGTGTTGGGGGAGGAGTGTGTGTGTGTGTTGGGGGAGGAGTGTGTGTGTGTGTGTTGGGGGAGGAGTGTGTGTGTGTGTGTTGGGGGAGGAGTGTGTGTGTGTGTGTTGGGGGAGGAGTGTGTTTGTGTGTGTGTGTAGGGGGAGGAGTGTGTGTGTGTGTGTGTTGGGGGAGGAGTGTGTGTGTGTGTTTGTTGGGGGAGGAGTGTGTGTGTGTGTGTGTGTGTTGGGGGAGGAGTGTGTGTGTGTGTGTGTGTGTTGGGGGAGGAGTGTGTGTGTGTGTTGGGGGAGGAGTGTGTGTGTGTGTGTTGGGGGAGGTGTGTGTGTGTGTGTGTTGGGGGAGGAGTGTGTGTGTGTGTGTGTGTTGGGGGAGGAGCGTGCGTGTGTGTGTTGGGGGCGGAGTGTGTGTGTGTGTGTTGTGGGAGGAGCCTGCGTGTATTTTGGAGGAGCGTGTGTGTGTTGTGGGAGGAGCGTGCGTGTGTTGTGGGAGGAGCGTGCGTGTGTGTGTGTTGTGGGAGGAGCGTGCGTGTGTGTGTGTTGTGGGAGGAGCGTGCGTGTGTGTGTGTTGTGGGAGGAGCGTGCGTGTGTTGTGGGAGGAGCGTGCGTGTGTTGTGGGAGGAGCGTGCGTGTGTTGTGGGAGGAGCGTGCGTGTGTTGTGGGAGGAGCGTGCGTGTGTGTGTGTTGTGGGAGGAGCGTGCGTGCGTGTCTGTTGTGGGAAGAGCGTGCGTGTCTGTTGTGGGAAGAGCGTGCGTGTGTGTTGTGGGAGGAGCGTGCGTGTGTGTGTGTGTGTTGTGGGAGGAGCGTACGTGTGTGTGTTGTGGGAGGAGAGTGCGTGTGTGTGTTGTGGGAGGAGCGTGCGTGTGTGTGTGCGTTGTGGGAGGAGCGTGCGTGTGTTGTGGGAGAAGCGTGCGTGTGTTGTGGGAGGAGCGTGCGTGTGTTGTGGGAGGAGCGTGCGTGTGTGTGTGTTGTGGGAGGAGCGTGCGTGTGTGTGTGTTGTGGGAGGAGCGTGCGTGTGTTGTGGGAGGAGCGTGCGTGTGTTGTGGGAGGAGCGTGCGTGTGTTGTGGGAGGAGCGTGCGTGTGTGTGTGTTGTGGGAGGAGTGTGCGTGTGTGTGTGTTGTGGGAAGAGCGTGTGTGTGTGTTGTGGGAAGAGCGTGCGTGTCTGTTGTGGGAAGAGCGTGCGTGTGTGTTGTGGGAGGAGCGTGCGTGTGTGTGTGTGTGTTGTGGGAGGAGCGTACGTGTGTGTGTTGTGGGAGGAGCGTGCGTGTGTGTGTGTTGGGGGAGGAGTGTGTGTGTGTGTTGGGGGAGGAGTGTGTGTGTGTGTTGGGGGAGGAGTGTGTGTATGTTGGGGGAGAAGTGTGTGTGTGTGTGTTGGGGGAGGAGTGTGTGTGTGTGTGTTGGGGGAGGAGTGTGTGTGTGTGTGTTGGGGGAGGTGTGTGTGTGTGTGTGTTGGGGGAAGAGTGTGTGTGTGTGTGTTGGGGGAGGAGTGTGTGTGTGTGTGTTGGGGGAGGAGTGTGTGTGTGTGTGTGTGTGTTGGGAGGAGTGTGTGTGTGTGTGTTGGGGGAGGTGTGTGTGTGTGTTGGGGGAGGTGTGTGTGTGTGTTGGGGGAGGAGTGTGTGTGTGTGTGTGTGTTGGGGGAGGAGTGTGTGTGTGTGTGTTGGGGGAGGAGTGTGTGTGTGTGTGTTGGGGGAGGAGTGTGTGTGTGTGTGTGTGTGTTGGGGGAGGAGTGTGTGTGTGTGTGTTGGGGGAGGAGCGTGCGTGTGTTGGGGGAGGAGCGTGCGTGTGTTGGGGGAGGAGCGTGCGTGTGTTGTGGGAGGAGCGTGCGTGTGTTGTGGGAGGAGCGTGCGTGTGTTGTGGGAGGAGCGTGCGTGTGTTGTGGGAGGAGCGTGCGTGTGTGTGTGTTGTGGGAGGAGCGTGCGTGTGTGTGTGTTGTGGGAGGAGCGTGCGTGTGTTGTGGGAGGAGAGTGCGTGTGTTGTGGGAGGAGCGTGCGTGTGTGTTGGGGGAGGAGCGTGCGTGTGTGTTGGGGGAGGAGCGTGTGTGTGTGTTGGGGGAGGAGCGTGTGTGTGTGTGTTGGTGGAGGAGCGTGTGTGTGTGTTGGGGGAGGACCGTGTGTGTGTGTGTTTGGGGAGGACCGTGTGTGTGTGTGTTTGGGGAGGAGCGTGTGTGTGTGTTTGGGGAGGAGCGTGTGTGTGTGTTTGGGGAGGAGCGTGTGTGTGTGGTGGGGGAGGAGCGTGTGTGTGTGTTGGGGGAGGAGCGTGTGTGTGTGGTGGGGGAGGAGCGTGTGTGTGTGTTGGGGGAGGACCGTGTGTGTGTTGGGGGAGGAGCGTGTGTGTGTGTGTTGGTGGAGGAGCGTGTGTGTGTGTTCGGGGAGGAGCGTGTGTGTGTGTTGGGGGAGGTGCGTGTGTGTGTGTGTTGTGGGAGGAGCATGCGTGTGTGTGTTGTGGGAGGAGCGTGCGTGTGTGTGTGTTGTGGGAGGAGCGTGCGTGTGTGTGTGTGTTGTGGGAGGAGCGTGCGTGTGTGTGTGTGTTGTGGGAGGAGCGTGCGTGTGTGTGTGTGTTGTGGGAGGAGCGTGCGTGTGTGTGTGTGTTGTGGGAGGAGCGTGCGTGTGTTGTGGGAGGAGCGTGCGTGTGTGTGTGTTGTGGGAGGAGCGTGCGTGTGTGTGTGTTGTGGGAGGAGCGTGCGTGTGTGTGTGTTGTGGGAGGAGCGTGCGTGTGTGTGTGTTGTGGGAGGAGCGTGCGTGTGTTGTGGGAGGAGCGTGCGTGTGTTGTGGGAGGAGCGTGTGTGTGTTGTGGGAGGAGCGTGCGTGTGTGTGTGTTGTGGGAGGAGTGTGCGTGTGTGTGTGTTGTGGGAAGAGCGTGCGTGTCTGTTGTGGGAAGAGCGTGCGTGTGTGTTGTGGGAGGAGCGTGCGTGTGTGTGTGTGTGTTGTGGGAGGAGCGTACGTGTGTGTGTTGTGGGAGGAGAGTGCGTGTGTGTGTTGTGGGAGGAGCGTGCGTGTGTGTGTGTGTTGTGGGAGGAGCGTGCGTGTGTTGTGGGAGGAGCGTGCGTGTGTTGTGGGAGGAGCGTGCGTGTGTTGTGGGAGGAGCGTGCGTGTGTGTGTGTTGTGGGAGGAGCGTGCGTGTGTGTGTGTTGTGGGAGGAGCGTGCGTGTGTTGTGGGAGGAGCGTGCGTGTGTTGTGGGAGGAGCGTGCGTGTGTTGTGGGAGGAGCGTGCGTGTGTGTGTGTTGTGGGAGGAGCGTGCGTGTGTGTGTGTTGTGGGAAGAGCGTGCGTGTCTGTTGTGGGAAGAGCGTGCGTGTGTGTTGTGGGAGGACCGTGCGTGTGTGTGTGTGTGTTGTGGGAGGAGCGTGCGTGTGTGTGTTGTGGGAGGAGCGTGCGTGTGTGTGTTGTGGGAGGAGCGTGCGTGTGTGTGTTGTGGGAGGAGCGTGCGTGTGTGTGTGTTGGGGGAGGAGTGTGTGTGTGTTGGGGGAGGAGTGTGTGTGTGTGTGTGTTGGGGGAGGAGTGTGTGTGTGTGTGTTGGGGGAGGAGTGTGTGTGTGTGTGTTGGGGGAGGAGTGTGTGTGTGTGTGTTGGGGGAGGTGTGTGTGTGTGTGTTGGGGGAGGAGTGTGTGTGTGTGTGTTGGGGGAGGAGTGTGTGTGTGTGTGTGTTGGGGGAGGAGTATGTGTGTGTGTGTGTTGGGGGAGGAGTGTGTGTGTGTGTTGGGGGAGGAGTGTGTGTGTGTGTGTTGGGCGAGGAGCGTGTGTGTGTGTGTGTGTGTTGGGGGAGGAGCGTGCGTGTGTGTGTGTTGGGGGAGGAGCGTGCGTGTGTGTGTGTTGGGGGAGGAGTGTGTGTGTGTGTTGGGGGAGGAGTGTGTGTGTGTGTGTGTTGGGGGAGGAGTGTGTGTGTGTGTGTTGGGGGAGGAGTGTGTGTGTGTGTGTTGGGGGAGGAGTGTGTGTGTGTGTGTTGGGGGAGGAGTGTGTGTGTGTGTGTTGGGGGAGGTGTGTGTGTGTGTGTTGGGGGAGGAGTGTGTGTGTGTGTTGGGGGAGGAGTGTGTGTGTGTGTGTGTTGGGGGAGGAGTGTGTGTGTGTGTTGGGGGAGGAGTGTGTGTGTGTGTGTTGGGCGAGGAGCGTGTGTGTGTGTGTGTGTTGGGGGAGGAGCGTGTGTGTGTGTGTGTTGGGGGAGGAGTGTGCGTGTGTGTGTGTTGGGGGAGGAGTGTGTGTGTGTGTGTGTGTTGGGGGAGGTGTGTGTGTGTGTGTTGGGGGAGGAGTGTGTGTGTGTGTGTGTGTGTTGGGGGAGGAGTGTGTGTGTGTGTGTGTTGGGGGAGGAGTGTGTGTGTGTGTGTTTTGGGGGAGGAGTGTGTGTGTGTTTTGGGGGAGGAGTGTGTGTGTGTGTTGGGGGAGGAGTGTGTGTGTGTGTGTTGGGCGAGGAGCGTGTGTGTGTGTGTGTGTGTGTGTGTTGGGGGAGGAGCGTGCGTGTGTGTGTGTTGGGGGAGGAGCGTGCGTGTGTGTGGGTTGGGGGAGGAGTGTGTGTGTGTGTTGGGGGAGGAGTGTGTGTGTGTGTGTGTTGGGGGAGGAGTGTGTGTGTGTGTGTTGGGGGAGGAGTGTGTGTGTGTGTGTTGGGGGAGGAGTGTGTGTCTGTGTGTGTTGGGGGAGGAGTGTGTGTGTGTGTGTTGGGGGAGGAGTGTGTGTGTGTGTGTTGGGGGAGGAGTGTGTGTGTGTGTGTTGGGGGAGGTGTGTGTGTGTGTGTTGGGGGAGGAGTGTGTGTGTGTGTGTGTGTGTTGGGGGAGGAGTGTGTGTGTGTGTGTGTGTTGGGGGAGGAGTGTGTGTGTGTGTGTTGGGGGAGGAGTGTGTGTGTGTGTGTGTGTGTTGGGAGGAGTGTGTGTGTGTGTGTTGGGGGAGGTGTGTGTGTGTGTTGGGGGAGGTGTGTGTGTGTGTTGGGGGAGGAGTGTGTGTGTGTGTGTGTGTTGGGGGAGGAGTGTGTGTGTGTGTGTGTGTGTTGGGGGAGGAGTGTGTGTGTGTGTGTTGGGGGAGGAGTGTGTGTGTGTGTGTTGGGGGAGGAGTGTGTGTGTGTGTGTGTGTGTTGGGGGAGGAGTGTGTGTGTGTGTGTTGGGGGAGGAGCGTGCGTGTGTTGGGGGAGGAGCGTGCGTGTGTTGGGGGAGGAGCGTGCGTGTGTTGTGGGAGGAGCGTGCGTGTGTTGTGGGAGGAGCGTGCGTGTGTTGTTGGAGGAGCGTGCGTGTGTTGTGGGAGGAGCGTGCGTGTGTGTGTGTTGTGGGAGGAGCGTGCGTGTGTGTGTGTTGTGGGAGGAGCGTGCGTGTGTTGTGGGAGGAGAGTGCGTGTGTTGTGGGAGGAGCGTGCGTGTGTGTTGGGGGAGGAGCGTGCGTGTGTGTTGGGGGAGGAGCGTGTGTGTGTGTTGGGGGAGGAGCGTGTGTGTGTGTGTTGGTGGAGGAGCGTGTGTGTGTGTTGGGGGAGGACCGTGTGTGTGTGTGTTTGGGGAGGACCGTGTGTGTGTGTGTTTGGGGAGGAGCGTGTGTGTGTGTTTGGGGAGGAGCGTGTGTGTGTGTTTGGGGAGGAGCGTGTGTGTGTGGTGGGGGAGGAGCGTGTGTGTGTGTTGGGGGAGGAGCGTGTGTGTGTGGTGGGGGAGGAGCGTGTGTGTGTGTTGGGGGAGGACCGTGTGTGTGTTGGGGGAGGAGCGTGTGTGTGTGTGTTGGTGGAGGAGCGTGTGTGTGTGTTCGGGGAGGAGCGTGTGTGTGTGTTGGGGGAGGTGCGTGTGTGTGTGTGTTGTGGGAGGAGCATGCGTGTGTGTGTTGTGGGAGGAGCGTGCGTGTGTGTGTGTTGTGGGAGGAGCGTGCGTGTGTGTGTGTGTTGTGGGAGGAGCGTGCGTGTGTGTGTGTGTTGTGGGAGGAGCGTGCGTGTGTGTGTGTGTTGTGGGAGGAGCGTGCGTGTGTGTGTGTGTTGTGGGAGGAGCGTGCGTGTGTTGTGGGAGGAGCGTGCGTGTGTGTGTGTTGTGGGAGGAGCGTGCGTGTGTGTGTGTTGTGGGAGGAGCGTGCGTGTGTGTGTGTTGTGGGAGGAGCGTGCGTGTGTTGTGGGAGGAGCGTGCGTGTGTGTGTTGTGGGAGGAGCGTACGTGTGTGTGTTGTGGGAGGAGAGTGCGTGTGTGTGTTGTGGGAGGAGCGTGCGTGTGTGTGTGTGTTGTGGGAGGAGCGTGCGTGTGTTGTGGGAGGAGCGTGCGTGTGTTGTGGGAGGAGCGTGCGTGTGTTGTGGGAGGAGCGTGCGTGTGTGTGTGTTGTGGGAGGAGCGTGCGTGTGTGTGTGTTGTGGGAGGAGCGTGCGTGTGTTGTGGGAGGAGCGTGCGTGTGTTGTGGGAGGAGCGTGCGTGTGTTGTGGGAGGAGCGTGCGTGTGTGTGTGTTGTGGGAGGAGCGTGCGTGTGTGTGTGTTGTGGGAAGAGCGTGCGTGTCTGTTGTGGGAAGAGCGTGCGTGTGTGTTGTGGGAGGACCGTGCGTGTGTGTGTGTGTGTTGTGGGAGGAGCGTGCGTGTGTGTGTTGTGGGAGGAGCGTGCGTGTGTGTGTTGTGGGAGGAGCGTGCGTGTGTGTGTTGTGGGAGGAGCGTGCGTGTGTGTGTGTTGGGGGAGGAGTGTGTGTGTGTTGGGGGAGGAGTGTGTGTGTGTGTGTGTTGGGGGAGGAGTGTGTGTGTGTGTGTTGGGGGAGGAGTGTGTGTGTGTGTGTTGGGGGAGGAGTGTGTGTGTGTGTGTTGGGGGAGGTGTGTGTGTGTGTGTTGGGGGAGGAGTGTGTGTGTGTGTGTTGGGGGAGGAGTGTGTGTGTGTTGGGGGAGGAGTATGTGTGTGTGTGTGTTGGGGGAGGAGTGTGTGTGTGTGTTGGGGGAGGAGTGTGTGTGTGTGTGTTGGGCGAGGAGCGTGTGTGTGTGTGTGTGTGTTGGGGGAGGAGCGTGCGTGTGTGTGTGTTGGGGGAGGAGCGTGCGTGTGTGTGTGTTGGGGGAGGAGTGTGTGTGTGTGTTGGGGGAGGAGTGTGTGTGTGTGTGTTGGGGGAGGAGTGTGTGTGTGTGTGTTGGGGGAGGTGTGTGTGTGTGTGTTGGGGGAGGAGTGTGTGTGTGTGTTGGGGGAGGAGTGTGTGTGTGTGTGTGTTGGGGGAGGAGTGTGTGTGTGTGTTGGGGGAGGAGTGTGTGTGTGTGTGTTGGGCGAGGAGCGTGTGTGTGTGTGTGTGTTGGGGGAGGAGCGTGTGTGTGTGTGTGTTGGGGGAGGAGTGTGCGTGTGTGTGTGTTGGGGGAGGAGTGTGTGTGTGTGTGTGTGTTGGGGAAGGTGTTGTGTGTGTGTGTGTTGGGGGAGGAGCGTGTGTGTGTGTGTGTTGGGGGAGGGAGTGTGGTGTGTGTGGTTGGGGGAGGAGTGTGTGTGTGTGTGTGTGTTGGGGGAGGAGTGTGTGTGTGTTTTGGGGGAGGAGTGTGTGTGTGTGTTGGGGGAGGAGTGTGTGTGTGTGTGTTGGGCGAGGAGCGTGTGTGTGTGTGTGTGTGTGTGTGTTGGGGGAGGAGCGTGCGTGTGTGTGTGTTGGGGGAGGAGCGTGCGTGTGTGTGGGTTGGGGGAGGAGTGTGTGTGTGTGTTGGGGGAGGAGTGTGTGTGTGTGTGTGTTGGGGGAGGAGTGTGTGTGTGTGTGTTGGGGGAGGAGTGTGTGTGTGTGTGTTGGGGGAGGAGTGTGTGTCTGTGTGTGTTGGGGGAGGAGTGTGTGTGTGTGTGTTGGGGGAGGAGTGTGTGTGTGTGTGTTGGGGGAGGAGTGTGTGTGTGTGTGTTGGGGGAGGTGTGTGTGTGTGTGTTGGGGGAGGAGTGTGTGTGTGTGTGTGTGTGTTGGGGGAGGAGTGTGTGTGTGTGTGTGTGTTGGGGGAGGAGTGTGTGTGTGTGTGTTGGGGGAGGAGTGTGTGTGTGTGTGTGTGTGTGTTGGGGGAGGAGTGTGTGTGTGTGTGTGTGTTGGGGGAGGAGTGTGTGTGTGTGTGTGTTGGGGGAGGAGTGTGTGTGTGTGTTGGGGGAGGAGTGTGTGTGTGTGTGTTGGGGGAGGAGTGTGTGTGTGTGTGTGTGTTGGGGGAGGAGTGTGTGTGTGTGTGTTGGGGGAGGTGTGTGTGTGTGTGTTGGGGGAGGAGTGTGTGTGTGTGTTGGGGGAGGAGTGTGTGTGTGTGTGTTGGGGGAGGAGCGTGCGTGTGTGTGTTGGGAACGGAGCGTGTGTGTGTGTGTTGGGGGAGGAGTGTGTGTGTGTGTTGGGGGAGGAGTGTGTGTGTGTGTGTTGGGGGAGGAGTGTGTGTGTGTGTGTTGGGGGAGGAGTGTGTGTGTGTGTGTTGGGGGAGGAGTGTGTTTGTGTGTGTGTGTTGGGGGAGGAGTGTGTGTGTGTGTGTGTTGGGGGAGGAGTGTGTGTGTGTGTGTGTGTGTTGGGGGAGGAGTGTGTGTGTGTGTGTGTTGGGGGAGGAGTGTGTGTGTGTGTTGGGGGAGGAGTGTGTGTGTGTGTGTTGGGGGAGGTGTGTGTGTGTGTGTGTGTTGGGGGAGGAGTGTGTGTGTGTGTGTGTGTTGGGGGAGGAGCGTGCGTGTGTGTGTTGGGGGCGGAGTGTGTGTGTGTGTGTTGGGGGAGGAGCGTGCGTGTGTGTGTGTTGGGGGAGGAGCGTGCGTGTGTGTGTGTTGGGGGAGGAGTGTGTGTGTGTGTTGGGGGAGGAGTGTGTGTGTGTGTTGGGGGAGGAGTGTGTGTGTGTGTGTGTTGGGGGAGGAGTGTGTGTGTGTGTGTTGGGGGAGGAGTGTGTGTGTGTGTGTTGGGGGAGGAGTGTGTGTGTGTGTGTTGGGGGAGGAGTGTGTGTGTGTGTGTGTGTGTTGGGGGAGGTGTGTGTGTGTGTGTTGGGGGAGGAGTGTGTGTGTGTGTTGGGGGAGGAGTGTGTGTGTGTGTGTGTTGGGGGAGGAGTGTGTGTGTGTGTTGGGGGAGGAGTGTGTGTGTGTGTGTTGGGCGAGGAGCGTGTGTGTGTGTGTGTGTTGGGGAGGAGCGTGTGTGTGTGTGTGTTGGGGGAGGAGTGTGCGTGTGTGTGTGTTGGGGGAGGAGTGTGTGTGTGTGTGTGTGTTGGGGGAGGTGTGTGTGTGTGTGTTGGGGGAGGAGTGTGTGTGTGTGTGTGTGTTGGGGGAGGAGTGTGTGTGTGTGTGTGTGTTGGGGGAGGAGTGTGTGTGTGTGTGTGTTGGGGGAGGAGTGTGTGTGTGCGTGTGTTGGGGGAGGAGTGTGTGTGTGTGTTGGGGGAGGAGTGTGTGTGTGTGTGTTGGGCGAGGAGCGTGTGTGTGTGTGTGTGTGTGTTGGGGGAGGAGCGTGCGTGTGTGTGTGTTGGGGGAGGAGCGTGCGTGTGTGTGGGTTGGGGGAGGAGTGTGTGTGTGTGTTGGGGGAGGAGTGTGTGTGTGTGTGTGTTGGGGGAGGAGTGTGTGTGTGTGTGTTGGGGGAGGAGTGTGTGTGTGTGTGTTGGGGGAGGAGTGTGTGTCTGTGTGTGTTGGGGGAGGAGTGTGTGTGTGTGTGTTGGGGGAGGAGTGTGTGTGTGTGTGTTGGGGGAGGAGTGTGTGTGTGTGTGTTGGGGGAGGTGTGTGTGTGTGTGTTGGGGGAGGAGTGTGTGTGTGTGTGTGTGTGTTGGGGGAGGAGTGTGTGTGTGTGTGTGTGTGTTGGGGGAGGAGTGTGTGTGTGTGTGTTGGGGGAGGAGTGTGTGTGTGTGTGTGTGTGTGTTGGGGGAGGAGTGTGTGTGTGTGTGTGTGTTGGGGGAGGAGTGTGTGTGTGTGTGTGTTGGGGGAGGAGTGTGTGTGTGTGTTGGGGGAGGAGTGTGTGTGTGTGTTGGGGGAGGAGTGTGTGTGTGTGTGTGTTGGGGGAGGAGTGTGTGTGTGTGTGTTGGGGGAGGTGTGTGTGTGTGTGTTGGGGGAGGAGTGTGTGTGTGTGTTGGGGGAGGAGTGTGTGTGTGTGTGTTGGGGGAGGAGCGTGCGTGTGTGTGTTGGGAACGGAGCGTGTGTGTGTGTGTTGGGGGAGGAGTGTGTGTGTGTGTTGGGGGAGGAGTGTGTGTGTGTGTGTTGGGGGAGGAGTGTGTGTGTGTGTGTTGGGGGAGGAGTGTGTGTGTGTGTGTTGGGGGAGGAGTGTGTTTGTGTGTGTGTGTTGGGGGAGGAGTGTGTGTGTGTGTGTGTTGGGGGAGGAGTGTGTGTGTGTGTGTGTGTGTTGGGGGAGGAGTGTGTGTGTGTGTGTGTTGGGGGAGGAGTGTGTGTGTGTGTTGGGGGAGGAGTGTGTGTGTGTGTGTTGGGGGAGGTGTGTGTGTGTGTGTGTGTTGGGGGAGGAGTGTGTGTGTGTGTGTGTGTTGGGGGAGGAGCGTGCGTGTGTGTGTTGGGGGCGGAGTGTGTGTGTGTGTGTTGCGGGAGGAGTGTGTGTGTGTGTGTTGGGGGAGGAGTGTGTGTGTGTGTGTTGGGGGAGGAGTGTGTGTGTGTGTGTTGGGGGAGGAGTGTGTGTGTGTGTGTTGGGGGAGGAGTGTGTGTGTGTGTGTTGGGGGAGGAGTGTGTGTGTGTGTGTTGGGGGAGGAGTGTGTGTGTGTGTGTTGGGGGAGGAGTGTGTGTGTGTGTGTTGGGGGAGGTGTGTGTGTGTGTGTTGGGGGAGGAGTGTGTGTGTGTGTGTTGGGGGAGGAGTGTGTGTGTGTGTGTGTTGGGGGAGGAGTATGTGTGTGTGTGTGTTGGGGGAGGAGTGTGTGTGTGTGTTGGGGGAGGAGTGTGTGTGTGTGTGTTGGGCGAGGAGCGTGTGTGTGTGTGTGTGTGTTGGGGGAGGAGCGTGCGTGTGTGTGTGTTGGGGGAGGAGCGTGCGTGTGTGTGTGTTGGGGGAGGAGTGTGTGTGTGTGTTGGGGGAGGAGTGTGTGTGTGTGTGTGTTGGGGGAGGAGTGTGTGTGTGTGTGTTGGGGGAGGAGTGTGTGTGTGTGTGTTGGGGGAGGAGTGTGTGTGTGTGTGTTGGGGGAGGAGTGTGTGTGTGTGTGTTGGGGGAGGAGTGTGTGTGTGTGTGTTGGGGGAGGAGTGTGTGTGTGTGTGTGTTGGGGGAGGTGTGTGTGTGTGTGTTGGGGGAGGAGTGTGTGTGTGTGTTGGGGGAGGAGTGTGTGTGTGTGTTGGGGGAGGAGTGTGTGTGTGTGTGTGTTGGGGGAGGAGTGTGTGTGTGTGTTGGGGGAGGAGTGTGTGTGTGTGTGTTGGGCGAGGAGCGTGTGTGTGTGTGTGTGTTGGGGGAGGAGCGTGTGTGTGTGTGTGTTGGGGGAGGAGTGTGTGTGTGTGTGTGTTGGGGGAGGAGTGTGTGTGTGTGTGTGTTGGGGGAGGAGTGTGTGTGTGTGTGTGTGTTGGGGGAGGTGTGTGTGTGTGTGTTGGGGGAGGAGTGTGTGTGTGTGTGTGTGTTGGGGGAGGAGTGTGTGTGTGTGTGTGTGTTGGGGGAGGAGTGTGTGTGTGTGTGTGTTGGGGGAGGAGTGTGTGTGTGTGTTGGGGGAGGAGTGTGTGTGTGTGTTGGGGGAGGAGTGTGTGTGTGTGTGTTGGGCGAGGAGCGTGTGTGTGTGTGTGTGTGTGTTGGGGGAGGAGCGTGCGTGTGTGTGTGTTGGGGGAGGAGCGTGCGTGTGTGTGGGTTGGGGGAGGAGTGTGTGTGTGTGTTGGGGGAGGAGTGTGTGTGTGTGTGTGTTGGGGGAGGAGTGTGTGTGTGTGTGTGTTGGGGGAGGAGTGTGTGTGTGTGTGTTGGGGGAGGAGTGTGTGTGTGTGTGTTGGGGGAGGAGTGTGTGTCTGTGTGTGTTGGGGGAGGAGTGTGTGTGTGTGTGTTGGGGGAGGAGTGTGTGTGTGTGTGTTGGGGGAGGAGTGTGTGTGTGTGTGTTGGGGGAGGTGTGTGTGTGTGTGTTGGGGGAGGAGTGTGTGTGTGTGTGTGTGTGTTGGGGGAGGAGTGTGTGTGTGTGTGTGTGTTGGGGGAGGAGTGTGTGTGTGTGTGTTGGGGGAGGAGTGTGTGTGTGTGTGTGTGTGTGTGTTGGGGGAGGAGTGTGTGTGTGTGTGTGTGTTGGGGGAGGAGTGTGTGTGTGTGTGTGTTGGGGGAGGAGTGTGTGTGTGTGTTGGGGGAGGAGTGTGTGTGTGTGTGTGTTGGGGGAGGAGTGTGTGTGTGTGTGTGTGTTGGGGGAGGAGTGTGTGTGTGTGTGTTGGGGGAGGTGTGTGTGTGTGTGTTGGGGGAGGAGTGTGTGTGTGTGTTGGGGGAGGAGTGTGTGTGTGTGTGTTGGGGGAGGAGCGTGCGTGTGTGTGTTGGGAACGGAGCGTGTGTGTGTGTGTTGGGGGAGGAGTGTGTGTGTGTGTTGGGGGAGGAGTGTGTGTGTGTGTGTGTTGGGGGAGGAGTGTGTGTGTGTGTGTGTTGGGGGAGGAGTGTGTGTGTGTGTGTTGGGGGAGGAGTGTGTGTGTGTGTGTTGGGGGAGGAGTGTGTTTGTGTGTGTGTGTTGGGGGAGGAGTGTGTGTGTGTGTGTGTTGGGGGAGGAGTGTGTGTGTGTGTGTGTGTGTTGGGGGAGGAGTGTGTGTGTGTGTGTGTGTTGGGGGAGGAGTGTGTGTGTGTGTGTGTTGGGGGAGGAGTGTGTGTGTGTGTTGGGGGAGGAGTGTGTGTGTGTGTGTGTTGGGGGAGGAGTATGTGTGTGTGTGTGTTGGGGGAGGAGTGTGTGTGTGTGTTGGGGGAGGAGTGTGTGTGTGTGTGTTGGGCGAGGAGCGTGTGTGTGTGTGTGTGTGTTGGGGGAGGAGCGTGCGTGTGTGTGTGTTGGGGGAGGAGCGTGCGTGTGTGTGTGTTGGGGGAGGAGTGTGTGTGTGTGTTGGGGGAGGAGTGTGTGTGTGTGTGTGTTGGGGGAGGAGTGTGTGTGTGTGTGTTGGGGGAGGAGTGTGTGTGTGTGTGTTGGGGGAGGAGTGTGTGTGTGTGTGTTGGGGGAGGAGTGTGTGTGTGTGTGTTGGGGGAGGAGTGTGTGTGTGTGTGTTGGGGGAGGAGTGTGTGTGTGTGTGTGTTGGGGGAGGTGTGTGTGTGTGTGTTGGGGGAGGAGTGTGTGTGTGTGTTGGGGGAGGAGTGTGTGTGTGTGTTGGGGGAGGAGTGTGTGTGTGTGTGTGTTGGGGGAGGAGTGTGTGTGTGTGTTGGGGGAGGAGTGTGTGTGTGTGTGTTGGGCGAGGAGCGTGTGTGTGTGTGTGTGTTGGGGGAGGAGCGTGTGTGTGTGTGTGTTGGGGGAGGAGTGTGTGTGTGTGTGTGTTGGGGGAGGAGTGTGTGTGTGTGTGTGTTGGGGGAGGAGTGTGTGTGTGTGTGTGTGTTGGGGGAGGTGTGTGTGTGTGTGTTGGGGGAGGAGTGTGTGTGTGTGTGTGTGTTGGGGGAGGAGTGTGTGTGTGTGTGTGTGTTGGGGGAGGAGTGTGTGTGTGTGTGTGTTGGGGGAGGAGTGTGTGTGTGTGTTGGGGGAGGAGTGTGTGTGTGTGTTGGGGGAGGAGTGTGTGTGTGTGTGTTGGGCGAGGAGCGTGTGTGTGTGTGTGTGTGTGTTGGGGGAGGAGCGTGCGTGTGTGTGTGTTGGGGGAGGAGCGTGCGTGTGTGTGGGTTGGGGGAGGAGTGTGTGTGTGTGTTGGGGGAGGAGTGTGTGTGTGTGTGTGTTGGGGGAGGAGTGTGTGTGTGTGTGTGTTGGGGGAGGAGTGTGTGTGTGTGTGTTGGGGGAGGAGTGTGTGTGTGTGTGTTGGGGGAGGAGTGTGTGTCTGTGTGTGTTGGGGGAGGAGTGTGTGTGTGTGTGTTGGGGGAGGAGTGTGTGTGTGTGTGTTGGGGGAGGAGTGTGTGTGTGTGTGTTGGGGGAGGTGTGTGTGTGTGTGTTGGGGGAGGAGTGTGTGTGTGTGTGTGTGTGTTGGGGGAGGAGTGTGTGTGTGTGTGTGTGTTGGGGGAGGAGTGTGTGTGTGTGTGTTGGGGGAGGAGTGTGTGTGTGTGTGTGTGTGTGTGTTGGGGGAGGAGTGTGTGTGTGTGTGTGTGTTGGGGGAGGAGTGTGTGTGTGTGTGTGTTGGGGGAGGAGTGTGTGTGTGTGTTGGGGGAGGAGTGTGTGTGTGTGTGTGTTGGGGGAGGAGTGTGTGTGTGTGTGTGTGTTGGGGGAGGAGTGTGTGTGTGTGTGTTGGGGGAGGTGTGTGTGTGTGTGTTGGGGGAGGAGTGTGTGTGTGTGTTGGGGGAGGAGTGTGTGTGTGTGTGTTGGGGGAGGAGCGTGCGTGTGTGTGTTGGGAACGGAGCGTGTGTGTGTGTGTTGGGGGAGGAGTGTGTGTGTGTGTTGGGGGAGGAGTGTGTGTGTGTGTGTGTTGGGGGAGGAGTGTGTGTGTGTGTGTGTTGGGGGAGGAGTGTGTGTGTGTGTGTTGGGGGAGGAGTGTGTGTGTGTGTGTTGGGGGAGGAGTGTGTTTGTGTGTGTGTGTTGGGGGAGGAGTGTGTGTGTGTGTGTGTTGGGGGAGGAGTGTGTGTGTGTGTGTGTGTGTTGGGGGAGGAGTGTGTGTGTGTGTGTGTGTTGGGGGAGGAGTGTGTGTGTGTGTTGGGGGAGGAGTGTGTGTGTGTGTGTTGGGGGAGGTGTGTGTGTGTGTGTGTGTTGGGGGAGGAGTGTGTGTGTGTGTGTGTGTTGGGGGAGGAGCGTGCGTGTGTGTGTTGGGGGCGGAGTGTGTGTGTGTGTGTTGCGGGAGGAGTGTGTGTGTGTGTGTTGGGGGAGGAGTGTGTGTGTGTGTTGGGGGAGGAGTGTGTGTGTGTGTTGGGGGAGGAGTGTGTGTGTGTGTGTTGGGGGAGGAGTGTGTGTGTGTGTGTTGGGGGAGGAGTGTGTGTGTGTGTGTTGGGGGAGGTGTGTGTGTGTGTGTGTTGGGGGAGGAGTGTGTTTGTGTGTGTGTGTTGGGGAGGAGCGTGTGTGTGTGTGTGTGTGTGTTGGGGGAGGAGCGTGTGTGTGTGTGTGTGTGTGTGTGTGTGTGTGTTGGGGGAGGAGCGTGTGTGTGTGTGTGTGGGGGAGGAGCGTGTGTGTGTGTGCGTTTGTGTGTTTGGGGGAGAAGCGTGTGTGTGTGTGTGTGTTGGGGGAGGCGTGTGTGTGTGTTTGGGGAGGAGTGTGTGTGTTGGGGGAGGAGTGTGTGTGTTGGGGGAGGAGTGTGTGTGTTGGGGGAGGAGTGTGTGTGTGTTGGGGGAGGAGTGTGTGTGTGTTGGTGGAGGAGTGTGTGTGTGTGTGCGTTTGTGTGTTGGGGGAGGAGTGTGTGTGTGTGTGTTGGGGGAGGAGTGTGTGTGTGTGTGTGTTGGGGGAGGAGTGTGTGTATGTGTGTTGGGGGAGGAGTGTGTGTGTGTGTGTTGGGGGAGGAGTGTTTGTGTGTGTGTGTGTGTGTTGGGGGAGGAGTGTGTGTGTGTTGGGGGAGGAGTGTGTGTGTGTTGGGGGAGGAGTGTGTGTGTGTGTGTTGGGGGAGGAGTGTGTGTGTGTGTGTTGGGGGAGGAGTGTGCGTGTGTGTGTTGGGGGAGGAGTGTGTGTGTGTGTTGGGGGAGGAGCGTGTGTGTGTGTGTGTTGGGGGAGGAGCGTGTGTGTGTGTGTGTGTTTGGAGGAGCGTGTGTGTGTGTGCGTTTGTGTGTTGGGGGAGGAGCGTGTGTGTGTGTGTGTGTGTTGGTAGAGGAGTGTGTGTGTGTGTTGGGGGAGGAGTGTGTGTGTGTGTGTGTTGGGGGAGGATTGTGTGTGTGTGTTGGGGGAGGAGTGTGTGTGTGTGTTGGGGGAGGAGTTTGTGTGTGTGTTCGGGGAGGAGTGTTTGTGTGTGTTGGGGGAGGAGTGTGTGTGTGTGTTGGGGGAGGAGTGTGTGTGTGTGTTGGGGGAGGAGTGTGTGTGTGTGTTGGGGGAGGAGCGTGTGTGTGTGTGTGTTTGGGGGAGGAGCGTGTGTGTGTGTGCGTTTGTGTGTTGGGGGAGGAGCGTGTGTGTGTGTGTGTGTTGGGGGAGGAGCGTGTGTGTGTGTTTGGGGGAGAAGCGTGTGTGTGTGTGCGTTTGTGTGTTGGGGGAGGAGCGTGTGTGTGTGTGTGTGTTGGGGGAGGAGTGTGTGTGTGTGTGTGTTGGGGGAGGAGTGTGTGTGTGTGTGTGTGTGTTGGGGGAGGAGTGTGTGTGTGTGTGTGTGTTGGGGGAGGAGTGTGTGTGTGTGTTGGGGGAGGAGTGTGTGTGTGTGTGTTGGGGGAGGTGTGTGTGTGTGTGTGTTGGGGGAGGAGTGTGTGTGTGTGTGTGTGTGTGTGTTGGGGGCGGAGTGTGTGTGTGTGTGTTGCGGGAGGAGTGTGTGTGTGTGTGTTGGGGGAGGAGTGTGCGTGTGTGTGTTGGGGGAGGAGCGTGTGTGTGTTGGGGGAGGAGCGTGTGTGTGTGTGTGTTGGGGGAGGAGCGTGTGTGTGTGTGTGTGTTTGGAGGAGCGTGTGTGTGTGTGCGTTTGTGTGTTGGGGGAGGAGCGTGTGTGTGTGTGTGTGTGTTGGTAGAGGAGTGTGTGTGTGTGTTGGGGGAGGAGTGTGTGTGTGTGTGTGTGTTGGGGGAGGAGTGTGTGTGTGTGTTGGGGGAGGAGTGTGTGTGTGTGTTGGGGGAGGAGTTTGTGTGTGTGTTGGGGGAGGAGTGTTTGTGTGTGTTGGGGGAGGAGTGTGTGTGTGTGTTGGGGGAGGAGTGTGTGTGTGTGTTGGGGGAGGAGTGTGTGTGTGTGTTGGGGGAGGAGCGTGTGTGTGTGTTGGGGGAGGAGCGTGTGTGTGTGTGTGTTTGGGGGAGGAGCGTGTGTGTGTGTGTGCGTTTGTGTGTTGGGAGAGGAGCGTGTGTGTGTGTGTGTGTTGGGGGAGGAGCGTGTGTGTGTGTGTGTGTTGGGGGAGGAGCGTGTGTGTGTGTTTGGGGGAGAAGCGTGTGTGTGTGTGCGTTTGTGTGTTGGGGGAGGAGCGTGTGTGTGTGTGTGTGTTGGGGGAGGAGTGTGTGTGTGTGTGTGTTGGGGGAGGAGTGTGTGTGTGTGTGTGTGTGTGTTGGGGGAGGAGTGTGTGTGTGTGTGTGTGTTGGGGGAGGAGTGTGTGTGTGTGTTGGGGGAGGAGTGTGTGTGTGTGTGTTGGGGGAGGTGTGTGTGTGTGTGTGTGTTGGGGGAGGAGTGTGTGTGTGTGTGTGTTGGGGGAGGAGCGTGCGTGTGTGTGTTGGGGGCAGAGTGTGTGTGTGTGTGTTGCGGGAGGAGTGTGTGTGTGTGTGTTGGGGGAGGAGTGTGTGTGTGTGTTGGGGGAGGAGTGTGTGTGTGTGTGTTGGGGGAGGTGTGTGTGTGTGTGTGTTGGGGGAGGAGTGTGTTTGTGTGTGTGTGTTGGGGAGGAGCGTGTGTGTGTGTGTGTGTGTGTGTGTTGGGGGAGGAGCGTGTGTGTGTGTGTGTGTGTGTGTGTGTGTGTGTTGGGGGAGGAGCGTGTGTGTGTGTGTGTGGGGGAGGAGCGTGTGTGTGTGTGCGTTTGTGTGTTTGGGGGAGAAGCGTGTGTGTGTGTGTGTGTTGGGGGAGGCGTGTGTGTGTGTTTGGGGAGGAGTGTGTGTGTTGGGGGAGGAGTGTGTGTGTTGGGGGAGGAGTGTGTGTGTGTTGGGGGAGGAGTGTGTGTGTGTTGGGGGAGGAGTGTGTGTGTGTTGGGGGAGGAGTGTGTGTGTGTGTGCGTTTGTGTGTTGGGGGAGGAGTGTGTGTGTGTGTGTTGGGGGAGGAGTGTGTGTGTGTGTGTGTTGGGGGAGGAGTGTGTGTGTGTCTGTTGGGGGAGGAGTGTTTGTGTGTGTGTGTGTGTTGGGGGAGGAGTGTGTGTGTGTTGGGGGAGGAGTGTGTGTGTGTGTGTTGGGGGAGGAGTGTGCGTGTGTGTGTTGGGGGAGGAGTGTGTGTGTGTGTTGGGGGAGGAGCGTGTGTGTGTGTGTGTTGGGGGAGGAGCGTGTGTGTGTGTGTGTGTTTGGAGGAGCGTGTGTGTGTGTGCGTTTGTGTGTTGGGGGAGGAGCGTGTGTGTGTGTGTGTGTGTGTGTTGGTAGAGGAGTGTGTGTGTGTGTTGGGGGAGGAGTGTGTGTGTGTGTGTGTGTTGGGGGAGGAGTGTGTGTGTGTGTTGGGGGAGGAGTGTGTGTGTGTGTTGGGGGAGGAGTGTGTGTGTGTGTTGGGGGAGGAGTGTGTGTGTGTGTTGGGGGAGGAGTGTGTGTGTGTGTTGGGGGAGGAGTGTGTGTGTGTGTTGGGGGAGGAGCGTGTGTGTGTGTGTGTTTGGGGGAGGAGCGTGTGTGTGTGTGCGTTTGGGGGAGGAGCGTGTGTGTGTGTGCGTTTGTGTGTTGGGGGAGGAGCGTGTGTGTGTGTGTGTGTTGGGGGAGGAGCATGTGTGTGTGTTTGGGGGAGAAGCGTGTGTGTGTGTGTGCGTTTGTGTGTTGGGGGAGGAGCGTGTGTGTGTGTGTGTGTTGGGGGAGGAGCTTGTGTGTGTGTGTGTGTTGGGGGAGGAGTGTGTGTGTGTGTGTTGGGGGAGGAGTGTGTGTGTGTGTGTTGGGGGAGGAGTGTGTGTGTGTGTGTTGGGGGAGGAGTGTGTGTGTGTGTGTTGGGGGAGGAGCGTGTGTGTGTGTGTGTTGGGGGAGGAGCGTGTGTGTGTGTTGGGGAGGAGCGTGTGTGTTGGGGGAGGAGCGTGTGTGTGTGTGTTGGGGGAGGAGTGTGTGTGTGTGTGTGTTTGGGGGAGGAGCGCGTGTGTGTGTTGGGGGAGGAGTGTGTGTGTGTGTTGGGGCAGGAGTGTGTGTGTTGGGGGAGGACTGTGTGTGTGTGTTGGGGGAAGTGTGTGTGTGTGTGTTGGGGGAGGAGTGTGTGTGTGTGTTGGGGGAGGAGTGTGTGTGTGTGTTGGGGGAGGAGTGTGTGTGTGTGTTGGGGGACGAGCGTGTGTGTGTGTGTTTGGGGGAGGAGCGTGTGTGTGTGCGTGTGTGTGTTGGGGGAGGAGTGTGTGTGTGTGTTGGGGGAGGAGTGTGTGTGTGTTGGGGGAGGAGTGTGTGTGTGTTGGGGGAGGAGTGTGTGTGTGTTGGGGGAGGAGTGTGTGTGTGTTGGGGGAGGAGTGTGTGTGTGTGTTGTGGGAGGAGCGTGCGTGTGTGTGTGTTGTGGGAAGAGCGTGCGTGTGTGTTGTGGGAAGAGCGTGCGTGTGTGTTGTGGGAGGAGCGTGCGTGTGTGTGTGTGTGTTGTGGGAGGAGCGTGCGTGTGTGTGTGTGTGTTGTGGGAGGAGCGTACGTGTGTGTGTTGTGGGAGGAGCGTGCGTGTGTGTGTTGTGGGAGGAGCGTACGTGTGTGTGCTGTGGGAGGAGCGTGCGTGTGTGTGTGTTGTGGGAGGAGCGTGCGTGTGTGTGTGTTGTGTGAGGAGCGTGCGTGTGTGTGTGTTGTGGGAGGAGCGTGTGTGTGTGTGTTGTGGGAGGAGCGTGTGTGTGTGTGTTGTGGGAGGAGCGTGCGTGTCTGTGTGTGTTGTGGGAGGAGCGTGCGTGTGTGTTGTGGGAGGAGCGTGCGTGTGTGTTGTGGGAGGAGCGTGCGTGTGTGTGTTGTGGGAGGAGCGTGCGTGTGTGTGTTGTGGGAGGAGCGTGCGTGTGTGTGTTGTGGGAGGAGCGTGCGTGTGTGTGTTGTGGGAGGAGCGTGCGTGTGTGTGTTGTGGGAGGAGCGTGCGTGTGTGTGTTGTGGGAGGAGCGTGCGTGTGTGTGTTGTGGGAGGAGCGTGCGTGTGTTGTGGGAGGAGCGTGCGTGTGTGTGTTGTGGGAGGAGCGTGCGTGTGTGTGTTGTGGGAGGAGCGTGCGTGTGTGTCTGTTGTGGGAGGAGCGTGCGTGTGTGTGTGTGTTGTTTGAGGAGCGTGCGTGTGTGTGTTGTGGGAGGAGCGTGCGTGTGTTGTGGGAGGAGCGTGCGTGTGTGTTGTGGGAGGAGCGTGCGTGTGTGTGTTGTGGGAGGAGCGTGCGTGTGTGTGTTGTGGGAGGAGCGTGCGTGTGTGTGTTGTGGGAGGAGCGTGCGTGCGTGTGTTGTGGGAGGAGCGTGCGTGCGTGTGTTGTGGGAGGAGCGTGCGTGTGTTGTGGGAGGAGCGTGCGTGTGTTGTGGGAGGAGCGTGCGTGCGTGTGTTGTGGGAGGAGCGTGCGTGCGTGTGTTGTGGGAGGAGCGTGCGTGTGTGTGTGTTGCGGGAGGAGCGTGCGTGTGTGTGTGTTGCGGGAGGAGCGTGCGTGTGTGCGTGTGTTGTGGGAGGAGCATGCGTGTGTGCGTGTGTTGTGGGAGGAGCGTGCGTGTGTTGTGGGAGGAGCGTGCGTGTGTTGTGGGAGAAGCGTGCGTGTGTTGTGCGAGGAGCGTGCGTGTGTTGTGGGAGGAGCGTGCGTGTGTTGTGGGAGGAGCGTGCGTGTGTGTGTGTTGTGGGAGGAGCGTGCGTGTGTTGTGGGAGGAGCGTGCGTGTGTTGTGGGAGGAGCGTGCGTGTGTTGTGGGAGGAGCGTGCGTGCGTGTGTGTTGTGGGAGGACCGTGCGTGTGTGTTGTGGGAAGAGCGTGCGTGTGTGTTGTGGGAGGAGCGTGCGTGTGTGTGTGTGTGTGTGTTGTGGGAGGAGCATACGTGTGTGTGTTGTGGGAGGAGCGTGCGTGTGTGTGTTGTGGGAGGAGCGTGCGTGTGTGTGTTGTGGGAGGAGCGTGCGTGTGTGTGTTGTGGGAGGAGCGTGCGTGTGTGTGTTGTGGGAGGAGGGTGCGTGTGTGTTGGGGGAGGAGCGTGTGTGTGTGTGTTGGGGGAGGAGCGTGCGTGTGTGTGTTGTGGGAGGAGCGTGCGTGTGTGTTGTGGGAGGAGCGTGCGTGTGTGTGTTGTGGGAGGAGCGTGCGTGTGTGTGTTGTGGGAGGAGCGTGCGTGTGTGTGTTGTGGGAGGAGCGTGCATGTGTGTGTTGTGGGAGGAGCGTGCATGTGTTGTGGGAGGAGCGTGCGTGTGTTTGTTGTGGGAGGAGCTTGCGTGTGTGTGTTGTGGGAGGAGCGTGCGTGTGTGTGTGTTGTGGGAGGAGCGTGCGTGTGTGTGTGTGTTGTTTGAGGAGCGTGCGTGTGTGTGTGTGTTGTGGGAGGAGCGTGCGTGTGTGTGTGTGTTGTGGGAGGAGCGTGCGTGTGTGTGTTGTGGGAGGAGCGTGCGTGTGTGTGTTGTGGGAGGAGCGTGCGTGTGTGTGTTGTGGGCGGAGCGTGCGTGTGTGTGTGTTGTGGGTGGAGCGTGCGTGTGTGTGTTGTGGGAGGAGCGTGCGTGTGTGTGTTGTGGGAGGAGCGTGCGTGCGTGTGTTGTGGGAGGAGCGTGCGTGTGTTGTGGGAGGAGCGTGCGTGTGTGTGTTGTGGGAGGAGCGTGCGTGTGTGTGTGTTGTGGGAGGAGCGTGCGTGTGTGTGTGTTTGGGGGAGGAGCGTGTGTGTGTGTGCGTTTGTGTGTTGGGGGAGGAGCGTGTGTGTGTGTGTTGGGGGAGGAGCGTGTGTGTGTGTTTGGGGGAGGAGCGTGTGTGTGTGTGCGTTTGTGTGTTGGGGGAGGAGCGTGTGTGTGTGTGTGTGTGTTGGGGGAGGAGCGTGTGTTTGTGTTTGGGGGAGAAGCGTGTGTGTGTGTGCGTTTGTGTGTTTGGGGAGGAGCGTGTGTGTGTGTGTGTGTGTGTGTTGGGGGAGGAGCTTGTGTGTGTGTGTGTGTTGGGGGAGGAGTGTGTGTGTGTGTGTTGGGGGAGGAGTGTGTGTGTGTGTGTTGGGGGAGGAGTGTGTGTGTGTGTGTGTTGGGGGAGGAGTGTGTGTGTGTGTGTGTTGGGGGAGGAGTGTGTGTGTGTGTGTTGGGGGAGGAGTGTGTGTGTGTGTGTTGGGGGAGGAGTGTGTGTGTGTGTGTTGGGGGAGGAGTGTGTGTGTGTGTGTTGGGGGAGGAGGGTGTGTGTGTGTGTTGGGGGAGGAGTGTGTGTGTGTGTGTTGGGGGAGGAGCGTGTGTGTGTGTGTGTTGGGGGAGGAGCGTGTGTGTGTGTGTGTTGGGGGAGGAGCGTGTGTGTGTGTTGGGGGAGGAGCGTGTGTGTTGGGGGAGGAGCGTGTGTGTTGGGGGAGGAGCGTGTGTGTGTGTGTTGGGGGAGGAGCGTGTGTGTGTGTGTTGGGGGAGGAGTGTGTGTGTGTGTTGGGGGAGGAGCGTGTGTGTGTGTGTGTTTGGGGGAGGAGCGTGTGTGTGTGTTGGGGGAGGAGTGTGTGTGTGTGTTGGGGCAGGAGTGTGTGTGTTGGGGGAGGACTGTGTGTGTGTGTTGGGGGAGGAGTGTGTGTGTGTGTTGGGGGAGGAGTGTGTGTGTGTGTTGGGGGAGGAGTGTGTGTGTGTGTTGGGGGTCGAGCGTGTGTGTGTGTGTTTGGGGGAGGAGCGTGTGTGTGTGCGTGTGTGTGTTGGGGGAGGAGTGTGTGTGTGTTGGGGGAGGAGTGTGTGTGTGTTGGGGGAGGAGTGTGTGTGTGTTGGGGGAGGAGTGTGTGTGTGTTGGGGGAGGAGTGTGTGTGTGTTGGGGGAGGAGCGTGTGTGTGTGTTGGGGGAGGAGCGTGTGTGTGTGTTGGGGGAGGAGCGTGTGTGTGTTGTGGGAGAACCGTGCGTGTGTTGTGGGAGGACCGTGCGTGTGTGTGTGTGTTGTGGGAGGAGCGTGCGTGTGTTGTGGGAGAAGCGTGCGTGTGTTGTGGGAGGAGCGTGCGTGTGTTGTGGGAGGAGCGTGCGTGTGTGTGTGTTGTGGGAGGAGTGTGCGTGTGTGTGTGTTGTGAGAGGAGCGTGCGTGTGTGTGTGTTGTGGGAGGAGCGTGCGTGTGTGTGTGTTGTGGGAGGAGCGTGCGTGTGTGTGTGTTGTTGGAGGATCGTGCGTGTGTTTGTTGTGGGAGGAGCGTGCGTGTGTGTGTTGTGGGAGGAGCGTGCGTGTGTGTGTGTTGTGGGAGGAGCGTGCGTGTGTGTGTGTTGTTTGAGGAGCGTGCGTGTGTGTGTGTGTTGTGGGAGGAGCGTGCGTGTGTGTGTTGTGGGAGGAGCGTGCGTGTGTGTGTTGTGGGAGGAGCGTGCGTGCGTGTGTTGTGGGAGGAGCGTGCGTGCGTTTGTTGTGGGAGGAGCGTGCGTGTGTGTGTTGTGGGAGGAGCGTGCGTGTGTGTGTGTTGTGGGAGGAGCGTGCGTGTGTGTGTGTGTTGTTTGAGGAGCGTGCGTGTGTGTGTGTGTTGTGGGAGGCGCGTGTGTGTGTGTGTTGGGGGAGGAGTGTGTGTGTGTGTTGTTGGAGGAGTTTGTGTGTGTGTTGGGGGAGGAGCGTGTGTGTGTGTGTTGGGGGAGGAGCGTGTGTGTGTGTGTGTTTGGGGGAGGAGCGCGTGTGTGTGTTGGGGGAGGAGTGTGTGTGTGTGTGTTGGGGGAGGAGTGTGTGTGTTGGGGGAGGAGTGTGTGTGTGTGTGTTGGGGGAGGAGTGTGTGTGTGTGTTGGGGGAGGAGTGTGTGTGTGTGTTGGGGGAGGAGTGTGTGTGTGTGTTGTGGGAGGAGCGTGCGTGTGTGTGTGTTGTGGGAAGAGCGTGCGTGTGTGTTGTGGGAAGAGCGTGCGTGTGTGTTGTGGGAGGAGCGTGCGTGTGTGTGTGTGTGTTGTGGGAGGAGCGTACGTGTGTGTGTTGTGGGAGGAGCGTGCGTGTGTGTGTTGTGGGAGGAGCGTACGTGTGTGTGCTGTGGGAGGAGCGTGCGTGTGTGTGTGTTGTGGGAGGAGCGTGCGTGTGTGTGTGTTGTGGGAGGAGCGTGCGTGTGTGTGTGTTGTGGGAGGAGCGTGTGTGTGTGTGTTGTGGGAGGAGCGTGTGTGTGTGTGTTGTGGGAGGAGCGTGCGTGTCTGTGTGTGTTGTGGGAGGAGCGTGCGTGTGTGTTGTGGGAGGAGCGTGCGTGTGTGTTGTGGGAGGAGCGTGCGTGTGTGTGTTGTGGGAGGAGCGTGCGTGTGTGTGTTGTGGGAGGAGCGTGCATGTGTGTGTTGTGGGAGGAGCGTGCGTGTGTTGTGGGAGGAGCGTGCATGTGTTGTGGGAGGAGCGTGCGTGTGTTTGTTGTGGGAGGAGCGTGCGTGTGTGTGTTGTGGGAGGAGTGTGCGTGTGTGTCTGTTGTGGGAGGAGCGTGCGTGTGTGTGTTGTTTGAGGAGCGTGCGTGTGTGTGTGTTGTGGGAGGAGCGTGCGTGTGTTGTGGGAGGAGCGTGCGTGTGTGTTGTGGGTGGAGCGTGCGTGTGTGTGTTGTGGGAGGAGCGTGCGTGTGTGTGTTGTGGGAGGAGCGTGCGTGTGTGTGCTGTGGGAGGAGCGTGCGTGTGTGTGTTGTGGGAGGAGCGTGCGTGTGTGTGTTGTGGGAGGAGCGTGCGTGCGTGTGTTGTGGGAGGAGCGAGCGTGTGTTGTGGGAGGAGCGTGCGTGCGTGTGTTGTGGGAGGAGCGTGCGTGTGTGTGTTGTGGGAGGAGCGTGCGTGTGTGTGTGTTGCGGGAGGAGCGTGCGTGTGTGTGTGTTGTGGGAGGAGCGTGCGTGTGTGCGTGTGTTGTGGGAGGAGCATGCGTGTGTGCGTGTGTTGTGGGAGGAGCGTGCGTGTGTTGTGGGAGGAGCGTGCGTGTGTTGTGGGAGGAGCGTGCGTGTGTTGTGGGAGAAGCGTGCGTGTGTTGTGCGAGGAGCGTGCGTGTGTTGTGGGAGGAGCGTGCGTGTGTTGTGGGAGGAGCGTGCGTGTGTGTGTGTTGTGGGAGGAGCGTGCGTGTGTTGTGGGAGGAGCGTGCGTGTGTTGTGGGAGGAGCGTGTGTGTGTTGTGGGAGGAGCGTGCGTGTGTGTGTGTTGTGGGAGGACCGTGCGTGTGTGTTGTGGGAAGAGCGTGCGTGTGTGTTGTGGGAGGAGCGTGCGTGTGTGTGTGTGTGTGTTGTGGGAGGAGCATACGTGTGTGTGTTGTGGGAGGAGCGTGCGTGTGTGTGTTGTGGGAGGCGCGTGCGTGTGTGTGTTGTGGGAGGAGCGTGCGTGTGTGTGTTGTGGGAGGAGCGTGCGTGTGTGTGTTGTGGGAGGAGCGTGCGTGTGTGTTGGGGGAGGAGCGTGCGTGTGTGTGTGTTGTGGGAGGAGCGTGCGTGTGTGTGTGTTGCGGGAGGAGCGTGCGTGTGTGTGTGTTGTGGGAGGTGCGTGCGTGTGTGCGTGTGTTGTGGGAGGAGCATGCGTGTGTTGTGGGAGGAGCGTGCGTGTGTTGTGGGAGAAGCGTGCGTGTGTTGTGGGAGAAGCGTGCGTGTGTTGTGCGAGGAGCGTGCGTGTGTTGTGGGAGGAGCGTGCGTGTGTTGTGGGAGGAGCGTCCGTGTGTGTGTGTTGTGGGAGGAGCGTGCGTGTGTTGTGGGAGGAGCGTGCGTGTGTTGTGGGAGGAGCGTGCGTGTGTGTGTGTTGTGGGAGGACCGTGCGTGTGTGTTGTGGGAAGAGCGTGCGTGTGTGTTGTGGGAGGAGCGTGCGTGTGTGTGTGTGTGTGTGTTGTGGGAGGAGCATACGTGTGTGTGTTGTGGGAGGAGCGTGCGTGTGTGTGTTGTGGGAGGAGCGTGCGTGTGTGTGTTGTGGGAGGAGCGTGCGTGTGTGTGTTGTGGGAGGAGCGTGCGTGTGTGTGTTGTGGGAGGAGCGTGCGTGTGTGTTGGGGGAGGAGCGTGTGTGTGTGTGTGTTGTGGGAGGAGCGTGCGTGTGTGTGTTGTGGGAGGAGCGTGCGTGTGTGTTGTGGGAGGAGCGTGCGTGTGTGTGTTGTGGGAGGAGCGTGTGTGTGTGTGTTGTGGGAGGAGCGTGCGTGTGTGTGTTGTGGGAGGAGCGTGCGTGTGTGTGTTGTGGGAGGAGCGTGCATGTGTGTGTTGTGGGAGGAGCGTGCATGTGTTGTGGGAGGAGCGTGCGTGTGTTTGTTGTGGGAGGAGCGTGCGTGTGTGTGTGTTGTGGGAGGAGCGTGCGTGTGTGTTGTTTGAGGAGCGTGCGTGTGTGTGTGTGTTGTGGGAGGAGCGTGCGTGTGTGTGTGTGTTGTTGGAGGAGCGTGCGTGTGTGTGTTGTGGGAGGAGCGTGCGTGTGTGTGTTGTGGGAGGAGCGTGCGTGTGTGTGTTGTGGGTGGAGCGTGCGTGTGTGTGTGTTGTGGGTGGAGCGTGCGTGTGTGTGTTGTGGGAGGAGCGTGCGTGTGTGTGTGTTGTGGGAGGAGCGTGCGTGTGTGTGTTGTGGGAGGAGCGTGCGTGCGTGTGTTGTGGGGGGAGCGTGCGTGTGTTGTGGGAGGAGCGTGCGTGTGTGTGTTGTGGGAGGAGCGTGCGTGTGTGTGTGTTGTGGGAGGAGCGTGCGTGTGTGTGTGTTGTGGGAGGAGCGTGCGTGTGTGTGCGTGTTGTGGGAGGAGCGTGCGTGTGTGTGCGTGTTGTGGGAGGAGCGTGCGTGTTGTGGGAGGAGCATGCGTGTGTTGTGGGAGAAGCGTGCGTGTGTTGTGGGAGGAGCGTGCGTGTGTGTGTGTTGTGGGAGGAGCGTGCGTGTGTTGTGGGAGGAGCGTGCGTGTGTTGTGGGAGGAGCGTGCGTGTGTTGTGGGAGGAGCGTGCGTGTGTGTGTGTGTTGTGGGAGGAGCGTGCGTGTGTGTTGTGGGAAGAGCGTGCGTGTGTGTTGTGGGAGGAGCGTGCGTGTGTGTGTGTGTGTTGTGGGAGGAGCGTACGTGTGTGTGTTGTGGGAGGAGCGTGCGTGTGTGTGTTGTGGGAGGAGCGTGCGTGTGTGTGTTGTGGGAGGAGCGTGCGTGTGTGTTGTGGGAGGAGCGTGCGTCTGTGTGTTGTGGGAGGAGCGTGCGTGTGTGTGTTGTGGGAGGAGCGTGCGTGTGTGTGTGTTGTGGGAGGAGCGTGCGTGTGTGTGTTGTGGGAGGAGCGTGCGTGTGTGTGTTGTGGGAGGAGCGTGCGTGTGTGTTGGGGGAGGAGCGTGCGTGTGTGTTGGGGGAGGAGCGTGCGTGTGTGTTGGGGGAGGAGCGTGCGTGTGTGTTGTGGGAGGAGCGTGCGTGTGTGTTGTGGGAGGAGCGTGCGTGTGTGTTGTGGGAGGAGCGTGCGTGTGTTCTGGGAGGAGCGTGCGTGTGTGTTGTGGGAGGACCGTGCGTGTGTTCTGGGAGGAGCGTGCGTGTGTTGTGGGAGGAGCGTGCGTGTGTTGTGGGAGGAGCGTGCGTGTGTGTGTGTTGTGGGAGGAGCGTGCGTGTGTGTGTTGTGGGAGGAGCATGCGTGTGTGTGTTGTGGGAGGAGCGTGCGTGTGTGTTGTGGGAGGAGCGTGCGTGTGTGTTGTGGGAGGAGCGTGCGTGTGTGTTGTGGGAGGAGCGTGCGTGTGTTGTGGGAGGAGCGTGCGTGTGTTGTGGGAGGAGCGTGCGTGTGTTGTGGGAGGAGCGTGCATGTGTTGTGGGAGGAGCGTGCGTGTGTGCGTGTGTGTTGTGGGAGGAGCGTGCGTGTGTGTTGTGGGAGGAGCGTGCGTGTGTGTTGTGGGAGGAGCGTGCGTGTGTGTTGTGGGAGGAGCGTGCGTGTGTGTGTTGTGGGAGGAGCGTGCGTGTGTGTGTTGTGGGAGGAGCGTGCGTGTGTGTTGTGGGAGGAGCGTGCGTGTGTGTGCGTGTGTTGTGGGAGGAGCGTGCGTGTGTGTGTGTTGTGGGAGGAGCGTGCGTGTGTGTTGTGGGAGGAGAGTGCGTGTGTGTGTTGTGGGAGGAGCGTGCGTGTGTGTGTTGTGGGAGGAGCGTGCGTGTGTGTGTTGTGGGAGGAGCGTGCGTGTGTGTGTTGTGGGAGGAGCGTGCGTGTGTGTGTTGTGGGAGGAGCGTGTGTGTGTGTTGTGGGCGGAGCGTGCGTGTGTGTGTCTTGTGGGAGGAGCGTGTGTGTTGTGGGAGGAGCGTGTGTGTGTGTGTTTTGGGAGGAGCGTGCGTGTGTGTTGTGGGAAGAGCGTGCGTGTGTGTTGTGGGAAGAGCGTGCGTGTGTGTTGTGGGAAGAGCGTGTGTGTGTGTTGTGGGAAGAGCGTGCGTGTGTGTTGTGGGAGGAGCGTGCGTGTGTGTGTTGTGGGAGGAGCGTGCGTGTGTGTGCGTGTGTTGTGGGAGGAGCGTGCGTGTGTGTGTGTTTTGGGAAGAGCGTGCGTGTGTGTTGTGGGAGGAGAGTGCGTGTGTGTGTTGTGGGAGGAGCGTGCGTGTGTGTGTTGTGGGAGGAGCGTGCGTGTGTGTGTTGTGGGAGGAGCGTGTGTGTTGTGGGAGGAGCGTGCGTGTGTGTGTTGTGGGAGGAGCGTGCGTGTGTGTGTTGTGGGAGGACCGTGCGTGTGTGTTGTGGGAGGAGCGTGCGTGTGTGTGTGTTGTGGGAGGAGCGTGCGTGTGTGTGTTGTTGGAGGAGCGTGCGTGTGTGTTGTGGGAGGAGCGTGCGTGTGTGTGTGTGTGTTGTGGGAGGAGCGTGCGTGTGTTGTGGGAGGAGCGTGCGTGTGTGTGTGTTGTGGGAGGAGCGTGCGTGTGTGTGTGTGTGTTGTGGGAGGAGCGTGTGTGTGTGTTGGTGGAGGAGCGTGTGTGTGTGTTGGTGGAGGAGCGTGTGTGTGTGTTGGGGGAGGAGCGTGTGTGTGTGTTGGGGGAGGAGCGTGTGTGTGTGTTGGGGGAGGAGCTTGTGTGTGTGTTGTGGGAGGAGCGTGTGTGTCTGTTGTGGGAGGAGCGTGTGTGTCTGTTGTGGGAGGAGCGTGTGTGTGTGTTGTGGGAGGAGCGTGTGTGTGTTGGGGGAGGAGCGATTGTGTGTGTTTTGGGGGAGGAGCGTGTGTGTGTGTTTGGGGAGGAGCGTGTGTGTGTGTTGGGGGAGGAGCGTGTGTGTGTGTTTTCCGGGAGGAGCGTGTGTGTGTGTAGGGGGAGGAGCGTGTGTGTGTGTTGGGGGAGGAGCGTGTGTGTGTGTTGGGGGAGGAGCGTCTGTCTGTGTTGGGGGAGAAGCGTGTGTGTGTTGGGGGTGGAGATTGTGTGTGTGTTGGGGGAGGAGCGTGTGTGTGTGTTGGGGGAGGAGCGTGCGTGTGTGTTGGTGGAGGAGCGTGCGTGTGTGTTGGGGGAGGAGCGTGCGTGTGTGTTGGGGGAGGAGCGTGCGTGTGTGTTGGGGGAGGAGCGTGCGTGTGTGTGTTGTGGGAGGAGCGTGCGTGCGTGTGTTGTGGGAGGAGCGTGCGTGTGTTGTGGGAGGAGCGTGCGTGTGTGTGTTGTGGGAGGAGCGTGCGTGTGTGTGTGTTGTGGGAGGAGCGTGCGTGTGTGTGTGTGTTGTGGGAGGAGCGTGCGTGTGTGTGCGTGTTGTGGGAGGAGCGTGCGTGTGTGTGCGTGTTGTGGGAGGAGCGTGCGTGTGTGTGCGTGTTGTGGGAGGAGCGTGCGTGTGTGTGCGTGTTGTGGGAGGAGCGTGCGTGTGTGTGCGTGTTGTGGGAGGAGCGTGCGTGTTGTGGGAGGAGCATGCGTGTGTTGTGGGAGAAGCGTGCGTGTGTTGTGGGAGGAGCGTGCGTGTGTGTGTGTTGTGGGAGGAGCGTGCGTGTGTTGTGGGAGGAGCGTGCGTGTGTTGTGGGAGGAGCGTGCGTGTGTTGTGGGAGGAGCGTGCGTGTGTGTGTGTGTTGTGGGAGGAGCGTGCGTGTGTGTTGTGGGAAGAGCGTGCGTGTGTGTTGTGGGAAGAGCGTGCGTGTGTGTTGTGGGAGGAGCGTGCGTGTGTGTGTGTGTGTTGTGGGAGGAGCGTACGTGTGTGTGTTGTGGGAGGAGCGTGCGTGTGTGTGTTGTGGGAGGAGCGTGCGTGTGTGTGTTGTGGGAGGAGCGTGCGTGTGTGTTGTTGGAGGAGCGTGCGTCTGTGTGTTGTGGGAGGAGCGTGCGTGTGTGTGTTGTGGGAGGAGCGTGCGTGTGTGTGTGTTGTGGGAGGAGCGTGCGTGTGTGTGTTGTGGGAGGAGCGTGCGTGTGTGTTGGGGGAGGAGCGTGCGTGTGTGTTGGGGGAGGAGCGTGCGTGTGTGTTGTGGGAGGAGCGTGCGTGTGTGTTGTGGGAGGAGCGTGCGTGTGTGTTGTGGGAGGAGCGTGCGTGTGTTCTGGGAGGAGCGTGCGTGTGTGTTGTGGGAGGAGCGTGCGTGTGTTCTGGGAGGAGCGTGCGTGTGTTGTGGGAGGAGCGTGCGTGTGTTGTGGGAGGAGCGTGCGTGTGTGTGTGTTGTGGGAGGAGCGTGCGTGTGTGTGTTGTGGGAGGAGCATGCGTGTGTGTGTTGTGGGAGGAGCGTGCGTGTGTGTTGTGGGAGGAGCGTGCGTGTGTTGTGGGAGGAGCGTGCGTGTGTTGTGGGAGGAGCGTGCGTGTGTTGTGGGAGGAGCGTGCGTGTGTGTGTGTGTGTTGTGGGAGGAGCGTGCGTGTGTGTTGTGGGAGGAGCGTGCGTGTGTGTTGTGGGAGGAGCGTGCGTGTGTGTTGTGGGAGGAGCGTGCGTGTGTTGTGGGAGGAGCGTGCCTGTGTTGTGGGAGGGGCGTGCGTGTGTTGTGGGAGGAGCGTGCGTGTGTTGTGGGAGGAGCGTGCGTGTGTGTTTGTTGTTGGAGGAGCGTGCGTGTGTGTGTGTGTTGTGGGAGGAGCGTGCGTGTGTGTGTTGTGGGAGGAGCGTGCGTGTGTGTGTTGTGGGAGGAGCGTGCGTGTGTGTTGGGGGAGGAGCGTGCGTGTGTGTTGGGGGAGGAGCGTGCGTGTGTGTTGGGGGAGGAGCGTGCGTGTGTGTTGTGGGCGGAGCGTGCGTGTGTGTTGTGGGAGGAGCGTGCGTGTGTGTTGTGGGAGGAGCGTGCGTGTGTGTTGTGGGAGGAGCGTGCGTGTGTGTGTTGTGGGAGGAGCGTGCGTGTGTGTGTTGTGGGAGGAGCGTGCGTGTGTTGTGTGAGGAGCGTGCGTGTGTTGTGGGAGGAGCGTGCGTGTGTGTGTGTTGTGGGAGGAGCGTGCGTGTGTGTGTTGTGGGAGGAGCGTGCGTGTGTGTGTTGTGGGAGGAGCGTGCGTGTGTGTGTTGTGGGAGGAGCGTGCGTGTGTGTTGTGGGAGGAGCGTGCGTGTGTGTTGTGGGAGGAGCGTGCGTGTGTTGTGGGAGGAGCGTGCGTGTGTTGTGGGAGGAGCGTGCGTGTGTTGTGGGAGGAGCGTGCGTGTGTTGTGGGAGGAGCGTGCGTGTGTTGTGGGAGGAGCGTGCGTGTGTGTGTGTTGTTGGAGGAGCGTGCGTGTGTGTGTGTGTGTTGTTGGAGGAGCGTGCGTGTGTGTGTGTTGTGGGAAGAGCGTGCGTGTGTGTTGTGGGAAGAGCGTGCGTGTGTGTTGTGGGAAGAGCGTGCGTGTGTGTTGTGGGAGGAGCGTGCGTGTGTGTGTTGTGGGAGGAGCGTGCGCGTGTGTGTTGTGGGAGGAGCGTGCGTGTGTTGTGGGAGGAGCGTGCGTGTGTGTTGTGGGAGGAGCGTGCGTGTGTGTGCGTGTGTTGTGGGAGGAGCGTGCGTGTGTGTGTGTTGTGGGAGGAGCGTGCGTGTGTGTTGTGGGAGGAGAGTGCGTGTGTGTGTTGTGGGAGGAGCGTGCGTGTGTGTGTTGTGGGAGGAGCGTGCGTGTGTGTGTTGTGGGAGGAGCGTGCGTGTGTGTGTTGTGGGAGGAGCGTGCGTGTGTGTGTTGTGGGAGGAGCGTGTGTGTGTGTTGTGGGAGGAGCGTGCGTGTGTGTGTGTTGTGGGAGGAGCGTGTGTGTTGTGGGAGGAGCGTGAGTGTGTGTGTTGTGGGAGGAGCGTGTGTGTGTGTGTTGTGGGAGGAGCGTGCGTGTGTGTTGTGGGAGGAGCGTGCGTGTGTGTGTGTGTGTTGTGGGAGGAGCGTGCGTGCGTGTGTGTTGCGGGAGGAGCGTGCGTGTGTGTTGTGGGAAGAGCGTGCGTGTGTGTTGTGGGAAGAGCGTGCGTGTGTGTTGTGGGAAGAGCGTGCGTGTGTGTTGTGGGAAGAGCGTGCGTGTGTGTTGTGGGAAGAGCGTGCGTGTGTGTTGTGGGAGGAGCGTGCGTGTGTGTGTTGTGGGAGGAGCGTGCGTGTGTTTGCGTGTGTTGTGGGAGGAGCGTGCGTGTGTGTGTGTTTTGGGAAGAGCGTGCGTGTGTGTTGTGGGAGGAGAGTGCGTGTGTGTGTTGTGGGAGGAGCGTGCGTGTGTGTGTTGTGGGAGGAGCGTGCGTGTGTGTGTTGTGGGAGGAGCGTGTGTGTTGTGGGAGGAGCGTGCGTGTGTGTGTTGTGGGAGGAGCGTGCGTGTGTGTGTTGTGGGAGGAGCGTGCGTGTGTGTTGTGGGAGGAGCGTGCGTGTGTGTGTGTTGTGGGAGGAGCGTGCGTGTGTGTATGTGTGTTGTGGGAGGAGCGTGCGTGTGTGTGTTGTTGGAGGAGCGTGCGTGTGTGTTGTGGGAGGAGCGTGCGTGTGTGTGTGTGTGTTGTGGGAGGAGCGTGCGTGTGTTGTGGGAGGAGCGTGCGTGTGTTGTGGGAGGAGCGTGCGTGTGTTGTGGGAGGAGCGTGCGTGTGTGTGTGTGTGTTGTGGGAGGAGCGTGTGTGTGTGTTGGTGGAGGAGCATGTGTGTGTGTTGGTGGAGGAGCGTGTGTGTGTGTTGGGGGAGGAGTGTGTGTGTGTGTTGGGGGAGGAGCTTGTGTGTGTGTTGTGGGAGGAGCGTGTGTGTGTGTTGTGGGAGGAGCGTGTGTGTCTGTTGTGGGAGGAGCGTGTGTGTCTGTTGTGGGAGGAGCGTGTGTGTGTGTTGTGGGAGGAGCGTGTGTGTGTTGGGGGAGGAGCGATTGTGTGTGTTTTGGGGGAGGAGCGTGTGTGTGTTGGGGGAGGAGCGTGTGTGTGTGTTGGGGGAGGAGCGTGTGTGTGTGTTGGGGGAGGAGCGTGTGTGTGTGTTTTCCGGGAGGAGCGTGTGTGTGTGTAGGGGGAGGAGCGTGTGTGTGTGTTGGGGGAGGAGCGTGTGTGTGTGTTGGGGGAGGAGCGTCTGTCTGTGTTGGGGGAGAAGCGTGTGTGTGTTGGGGGTGGAGATTGTGTGTGTGTTGGGGGAGGAGCGTGTGTGTGTGTTGGGGGAGGAGCGTGCGTGTGTGTTGGTGGAGGAGCGTGCGTGTGTGTTGGGGGAGGAGCGTGCGTGTGTGTTGGGGGAGGAGCGTGTGTGTGTGTGTGTGTGTTGTGGGAGGAGCGTACGTGTGTGTTGTGGGAGGAGCGTGCGTGTGTGTGTTGTGGGAGGAGCGTACGTGTGTGTGCTGTGGGAGGAGCGTGCGTGTGTGTGTGTTGTGGGAGGAGCGTGCGTGTGTGTGTGTTGTGAGAGGAGCGTGTGTGTGTGTGTTGTGGGAGGAGCGTGCGTGTCTGTGTGTGTTGTGGGAGGAGCGTGCGTGTGTGTTGTGGGAGGAGCGTGCGTGTGTGTTGTGGGAGGAGCGTGCGTGTGTGTTGTGGGAGGAGCGTGCGTGTGTGTGTTGTGGGAGGAGCGTGCGTGTGTGTGTTGTGGGAGGAGCGTGCGTGTGTGTGTTGTGGGAGGAGCGTGCTTGTGTGTGTTGTGGGAGGAGCGTGCATGCGTGTGTTGTGGGAGGAGCGTGCGTGTGTGTGTTGTGGGAGGAGCGTGCGTGTGTGTGTTGTGGGAGGAGCGTGCGTGTGTGTGTGTTGTGGGAGGAGCGTGCGTGTGTGTGTGTGTTGTTTGAGGAGCGTGCGTGTGTGTGTGTGTTGTGGGAGGAGCGTGCGTGTGTTGCGGGAGGAGCGTGCGTGTGTTGTGGGAGGAGCGTGCGTGTGTGTTGTGGGTGGAGCGTGCGTGTGTGTGTTGTGGGAGGAGCGTGCGTGTGTGTGTTGTGGGAGGAGCGTGCGTGTGTGTGTTGTTGGAGGAGCGTGCGTGCGTGTGTTGTGGGAGGAGCGTGCGTGTGTTGTGGGAGGAGCGTGCGTGCGTGTGTTGTGGGAGGAGCGTGCGTGTGTGTGTGTTGTGGGAGGAGCGTGCGTGTGTGTGTGTGTTGTGGGAGGAGCGTGTGTGCGTGTGTTGTGGGAGGAGCGTGCGTGTGTGCGTGTGTTGTGGGAGGAGCGTGCGTGTGTGTGTTGTGGGAGGAGCGTGCGTGTGTGTGTTGTGGGAGGAGCGTGCGTGTGTGTGTGTTGTGGGAGGAGCGTGCGTGTGTGTGTGTGTTTGAGGAGCGTGCGTGTGTGTGTGTGTTGTGGGAGGAGCGTGCGTGTGTTGCGGGAGGAGCGTGCGTGTGTTGTGGGAGGAGCGTGCGTGTGTGTTGTGGGTGGAGCGTGCGTGTGTGTGTTGTGGGAGGAGCGTGCGTGTGTGTGTTGTGGGAGGAGCGTGCGTGTGTGTGTTGTGGGAGGAGCGTGCGTGTGTGTGTTGTGGGAGGAGCGTGCGTGTGTGTGTTGTTGGAGGAGCGTGCGTGCGTGTGTTGTGGGAGGAGCGTGCGTGTGTTGTGGGAGGAGCGTGCGTGCGTGTGTTGTGGGAGGAGCGTGCGTGTGTGTGTGTTGTGGGAGGAGCGTGCGTGTTTGTGTGTTGTGGGAGGAGCGTGCGTGTGTGTGTGTGTTGTGGGAGGAGCGTGCGTGTGTGTGTGTGTTGTGGGAGGAGCGTGCGTGTGTGCGTGTGTTGTGGGAGGAGCGTGCGTGTGTTGTGGGAGAAGCGTGCGTGTTTTGTGCGAGGAGCGTGCGTGTGTTGTGGGAGGAGCGTGCGTGTGTTGTGGGAGGAGCGTGCGTGTGTGTGTGTGTTGTGGGAGGAGCGTGCGTGTGTGTGTGTGTTGTGGGAGGAGCGTGCGTGTGTGCGTGTGTTGTGGGAGGAGCGTGCGTGTGTTGTGGGAGAAGCGTGCGTGTGTTGTGCGAGGAGCGTGCGTGTGTTGTGGGAGGAGCGTGCGTGTGTTGTGGGAGGAGCGTGCGTGTGTGTGTGTTGTGGGACGAGCGTGCGTGTGTTGTGGGAGGAGCGTGCGTGTGTTGTGGGAGGAGCGTGCGTGTGTTGTGGGAGGAGCGTGCGTGTGTGTGTGTTGTGGGAGGACCGTGCGTGTGTGTTGTGGGAAGAGCGTGCGTGTGTGTTGTGGGAGGAGCGTGCGTGTGTGTGTGTGTGTGTTGTGGGAGGAGCGTACGTGTGTGTGTTGTGGGAGGAGCGTGCGTGTGTGTGTTGTGGGAGGAGCGTGCGTGTGTGTGTTGTGGGAGGAGCGTGCGTGTGTGTGTGTGTTGTGGGAAGAGCGTGCGTGTGTGTGTTGTGGGAGGAGCGTGCGTGTGTGTGTTGTGGGAGGAGCGTGCGTGTGTGTTGGGGGAGGAGCGTGGGTGTGTGTGTTGTGGGAGGAGCGTGCGTGTGTGTTGTGGGAGGAGCGTGCGTGTGTGTGTTGTGGGAGGAGCGTGCGTGTGTGTGTTGTGGGAGGAGCGTGCGTGTGTTGTGGGAGGAGCGTGCGTGTGTGTGTGTTGCGGGACGAGCGTGCGTGTGTTGTGGGAGGAGCGTGCGTGTGTTGTGGGAGGAGCGTGCGTGTGTGTGTGTTGTGGGAGGACCGTGCGTGTGTGTTGTGGGAAGAGCGTGCGTGTGTGTTGTGGGAGGAGCGTGCGTGTGTGTGTGTGTGTGTTGTGGGAGGAGCGTACGTGTGTGTGTTGTGGGAGGAGCGTGCGTGTGTGTGTTGTGGGAGGAGCGTGCGTGTGTGTGTTGTGGGAGGAGCGTGCGTGTGTGTGTTGTGGGAGGACCGTGCGTGTGTGTGTTGTGGGAGGAGCGTGCGTGTGTGTGTTGTGGGAGGAGCGTGCGTGTGTGTGTTGTGGGAGGAGCGTGCGTGTGTGTGTTGTGGGAGGAGCGTGCGTGTGTGTTGGTGGAGGAGCGTGCGTGTGTGTGTTGTGGGAGGAGCGTGCGTGTGTGTTGTGGGAGGAGCGTGCGTGTGTGTGTTGTGGGAGGAGCGTGCGTGTGTGTGTTGTGGGAGGAGCGTGCGTGTGTGTGTTGTGGGAGGAGCGTGCGTGAGTGTCTTGTGGGAGGAGCGTGCGTGTGTGTGTTGTGGGAGGAGCGTGCATGTGTGTGTTGTGGGAGGAGCGTGCATGTGTTGTGGGAGGAGCGTGCGTGTGTTTGTTGTGGGAGGAGCGTGCGTGCGTGTGTGTGTTGTGGGAGGAGCGTGCGTGTGTGTGCTGTGGGAGGAGCGTGCGTGTGTGTGTTGTGGGAGGAGCGTGCGTGTGTGTGTTGTGGGAGGAGCGTGCGTGTGTGTGTTGTGGGAGGAGCATGCGTGTGTGTGTTGTGGGAGGAGCGTGCGTGTGTGTGTTGTGGGAGGAGCGTGCGTGTGTGTTGGGGGAGGAGCGTGTGTGTGTGTGTTGTGGGAGGAGCGTGCGTGTGTGTGTTGTGGGAGGAGCGTGCGTGTGTGTTGTGGGAGGAGCGTGCGTGTGTGTGTTGTGGGAGGAGCGTGCGTGTGTGTGTTGTGGGAGGAGCGTGCGTGTGTGTGTTGTGGGAGGAGCGTGCGTGTGTGTGTTGTGGGAGGAGCGTGCGTGTGTGTGTTGTGGGAGGAGCGTGCGTGTGTGTGTTGTGGGAGGAGCGTGCGTGTGTTTGTTGTGGGAGGAGCTTGCGTGTGTGTGTTGTGGGAGGAGCGTGCGTGTGTGTGTGTTGTGGGAGGAGCGTGCGTGTGTGTGTGCGTTGTTTGAGGAGCGTGCGTGTGTGTGTGCGTTGTTTGAGGAGCGTGCGTGTGTGTGTGCGTTGTGGGAGGAGCGTGCGTGTGTTGTGGGAGGAGCGTGCGTGTGTGTTGTGGGTGGAGCGTGCGTGTGTGTGTTGTGGGAGGAGCGTGCGTGTGTGTGTTGTGGGTGGAGCGTGCGTGTGTGTGTTGTGGGTGGAGCGTGCGTGTGTGTGTTGTGGGAGGAGCGTGCGTGTGTGTGTTGTGGGAGGAGCGTGCGTGTGTGTGTTGTGGGAGGAGCGTGCGTGTGTTTGTTGTGGGAGGAGCTTGCGTGTGTGTGTTGTGGGAGGAGCGTGCGTGTGTGTGTGTTGTGGGAGGAGCGTGCGTGTGTGTGTGTGTTGTTTGAGGAGCGTGCGTGTGTGTGTGTGTTGTGGGAGGAGCGTACGTGTGTGTGTTGTGGGAGGAGTGTGCGTGTGTGTGTTGTGGGAGGAGCGTGCGTGTGTGTGTTGTGGGAGGAGCGTGCGTGTGTGTTGTGGGAGGAGCGTGCGTGTGTGTTGTGGGAGGAGCGTGCGTGTGTGTTGTGGGAGGAGCGTGCGTGTGTGTGTTGTGGGAGGAGCGTGCGTGTGTGTGTTGTGGGAGGAGCGTGCGTGTGTGTGTTGTGGGAGGAGCGTGCGTGTGTGTGTTGTGGGAGGAGCGTGCGTGTGTGTTGTGGGAGGAGCGTGCGTGTGTGTGTGTTGTGGGAGGAGCGTGCGTGTGTGTGTGTTGTGGGAGGAGCGTGCGTGTGTGTTGTGGGAGGAGCGTGCGTGTGTGTGTGTTGTGGGAGGAGCGTGCGTGTGTGTATGTGTGTTGTGGGAGGAGCGTGCGTGTGTGTGTTGTTGGAGGAGCGTGCGTGTGTGTTGTGGGAGGAGCGTGCGTGTGTGTGTGTGTGTTGTGGGAGGAGCGTGCGTGTGTTGTGGGAGGAGCGTGCGTGTGTTGTGGGAGGAGCGTGCGTGTGTTGTGGGAGGAGCGTGCGTGTGTGTGTGTGTGTTGTGGGAGGAGCGTGTGTGTGTGTTGGTGGAGGAGCATGTGTGTGTGTTGGTGGAGGAGCGTGTGTGTGTGTTGGGGGAGGAGCGTGTGTGTGTGTTGGGGGAGGAGCTTGTGTGTGTGTTGTGGGAGGAGCGTGTGTGTCTGTTGTGGGAGGAGCGTGTGTGTCTGTTGTGGGAGGAGCGTGTGTGTCTGTTGTGGGAGGAGCGTGTGTGTGTGTTGTGGGAGGAGCGTGTGTGTGTTGGGGGAGGAGCGATTGTGTGTGTTTTGGGGGAGGAGCGTGTGTGTGTTGGGGGAGGAGCGTGTGTGTGTGTTGGGGGAGGAGCGTGTGTGTGTGTTGGGGGAGGAGCGTGTGTGTGTGTTTTCCGGGAGGAGCGTGTGTGTGTGTAGGGGGAGGAGCGTGTGTGTGTGTTGGGGGAGGAGCGTGTGTGTGTGTTGGGGGAGGAGCGTCTGTCTGTGTTGGGGGAGAAGCGTGTGTGTGTTGGGGGTGGAGATTGTGTGTGTGTTGGGGGAGGAGCGTGTGTGTGTGTTGGGGGAGGAGCGTGCGTGTGTGTTGGTGGAGGAGCGTGCGTGTGTGTTGGGGGAGGAGCGTGCGTGTGTGTTGGGGGAGGAGCGTGCGTGTGTGTTGGGGGAGGAGCGTGTGTGTGTGTGTGTGTGTTGTGGGAGGAGCGTACGTGTGTGTTGTGGGAGGAGCGTGCGTGTGTGTGTTGTGGGAGGAGCGTACGTGTGTGTGCTGTGGGAGGAGCGTGCGTGTGTGTGTGTTGTGGGAGGAGCGTGCGTGTGTGTGTGTTGTGAGAGGAGCGTGTGTGTGTGTGTTGTGGGAGGAGCGTGCGTGTCTGTGTGTGTTGTGGGAGGAGCGTGCGTGTGTGTTGTGGGAGGAGCGTGCGTGTGTGTTGTGGGAGGAGCGTGCGTGTGTGTTGTGGGAGGAGCGTGCGTGTGTGTGTTGTGGGAGGAGCGTGCGTGTGTGTGTTGTGGGAGGAGCGTGCGTGTGTGTGTTGTGGGAGGAGCGTGCTTGTGTGTGTTGTGGGAGGAGCGTGCATGCGTGTGTTGTGGGAGGAGCGTGCGTGTGTGTGTTGTGGGAGGAGCGTGCGTGTGTGTGTTGTGGGAGGAGCGTGCGTGTGTGTGTGTTGTGGGAGGAGCGTGCGTGTGTGTGTGTTGTGGGAGGAGCGTGCGTGTGTGTGTGTGTTGTTTGAGGAGCGTGCGTGTGTGTGTGTGTTGTGGGAGGAGCGTGCGTGTGTTGCGGGAGGAGCGTGCGTGTGTTGTGGGAGGAGCGTGCGTGTGTGTTGTGGGTGGAGCGTGCGTGTGTGTGTTGTGGGAGGAGCGTGCGTGTGTGTGTTGTGGGAGGAGCGTGCGTGTGTGTGTTGTTGGAGGAGCGTGCGTGCGTGTGTTGTGGGAGGAGCGTGCGTGTGTTGTGGGAGGAGCGTGCGTGCGTGTGTTGTGGGAGGAGCGTGCGTGTGTGTGTGTTGTGGGAGGAGCGTGCGTGTGTGTGTGTGTTGTGGGAGGAGCGTGTGTGCGTGTGTTGTGGGAGGAGCGTGCGTGTGTGCGTGTGTTGTGGGAGGAGCGTGCGTGTGTGTGTTGTGGGAGGAGCGTGCGTGTGTGTGTTGTGGGAGGAGCGTGCGTGTGTGTGTGTTGTGGGAGGAGCGTGCGTGTGTGTGTGTGTTTGAGGAGCGTGCGTGTGTGTGTGTGTTGTGGGAGGAGCGTGCGTGTGTTGCGGGAGGAGCGTGCGTGTGTTGTGGGAGGAGCGTGCGTGTGTGTTGTGGGTGGAGCGTGCGTGTGTGTGTTGTGGGAGGAGCGTGCGTGTGTGTGTTGTGGGAGGAGCGTGCGTGTGTGTGTTGTGGGAGGAGCGTGCGTGTGTGTGTTGTGGGAGGAGCGTGCGTGTGTGTGTTGTTGGAGGAGCGTGCGTGCGTGTGTTGTGGGAGGAGCGTGCGTGTGTTGTGGGAGGAGCGTGCGTGCGTGTGTTGTGGGAGGAGCGTGCGTGTGTGTGTGTTGTGGGAGGAGCGTGCGTGTGTGTGTGTGTTGTGGGAGGAGCGTGCGTGTGTGTGTGTGTTGTGGGAGGAGCGTGCGTGTGTGCGTGTGTTGTGGGAGGAGCGTGCGTGTGTTGTGGGAGAAGCGTGCGTGTGTTGTGCGAGGAGCGTGCGTGTGTTGTGGGAGGAGCGTGCGTGTGTTGTGGGAGGAGCGTGCGTGTGTGTGTGTGTTGTGGGAGGAGCGTGCGTGTGTGTGTGTGTTGTGGGAGGAGCGTGCGTGTGTGCGTGTGTTGTGGGAGGAGCGTGCGTGTGTTGTGGGAGAAGCGTGCGTGTGTTGTGCGAGGAGCGTGCGTGTGTTGTGGGAGGAGCGTGCGTGTGTTGTGGGAGGAGCGTGCGTGTGTGTGTGTTGTGGGACGAGCGTGCGTGTGTTGTGGGAGGAGCGTGCGTGTGTTGTGGGAGGAGCGTGCGTGTGTTGTGGGAGGAGCGTGCGTGTGTGTGTGTTGTGGGAGGACCGTGCGTGTGTGTTGTGGGAAGAGCGTGCGTGTGTGTTGTGGGAGGAGCGTGCGTGTGTGTGTGTGTGTGTTGTGGGAGGAGCGTACGTGTGTGTGTTGTGGGAGGAGCGTGCGTGTGTGTGTTGTGGGAGGAGCGTGCGTGTGTGTGTTGTGGGAGGAGCGTGCGTGTGTGTGTGTGTTGTGGGAAGAGCGTGCGTGTGTGTGTTGTGGGAGGAGCGTGCGTGTGTGTGTTGTGGGAGGAGCGTGCGTGTGTGTTGGGGGAGGAGCGTGGGTGTGTGTGTTGTGGGAGGAGCGTGCGTGTGTGTTGTGGGAGGAGCGTGCGTGTGTGTGTTGTGGGAGGAGCGTGCGTGTGTGTGTTGTGGGAGGAGCGTGCGTGTGTTGTGGGAGGAGCGTGCGTGTGTGTGTGTTGCGGGACGAGCGTGCGTGTGTTGTGGGAGGAGCGTGCGTGTGTTGTGGGAGGAGCGTGCGTGTGTGTGTGTTGTGGGAGGACCGTGCGTGTGTGTTGTGGGAAGAGCGTGCGTGTGTGTTGTGGGAGGAGCGTGCGTGTGTGTGTGTGTGTGTTGTGGGAGGAGCGTACGTGTGTGTGTTGTGGGAGGAGCGTGCGTGTGTGTGTTGTGGGAGGAGCGTGCGTGTGTGTGTTGTGGGAGGAGCGTGCGTGTGTGTGTTGTGGGAGGACCGTGCGTGTGTGTGTTGTGGGAGGAGCGTGCGTGTGTGTGTTGTGGGAGGAGCGTGCGTGTGTGTGTTGTGGGAGGAGCGTGCGTGTGTGTGTTGTGGGAGGAGCGTGCGTGTGTGTTGGTGGAGGAGCGTGGGTGTGTGTGTTGTGGGAGGAGCGTGCGTGTGTGTTGTGGGAGGAGCGTGCGTGTGTGTGTTGTGGGAGGAGCGTGCGTGTGTGTGTTGTGGGAGGAGCGTGCGTGTGTGTGTTGTGGGAGGAGCGTGCGTGAGTGTCTTGTGGGAGGAGCGTGCGTGTGTGTGTTGTGGGAGGAGCGTGCATGTGTGTGTTGTGGGAGGAGCGTGCATGTGTTGTGGGAGGAGCGTGCGTGTGTTTGTTGTGGGAGGAGCGTGCGTGCGTGTGTGTGTTGTGGGAGGAGCGTGCGTGTGTGTGCTGTGGGAGGAGCGTGCGTGTGTGTGTTGTGGGAGGAGCGTGCGTGTGTGTGTTGTGGGAGGAGCGTGCGTGTGTGTGTTGTGGGAGGAGCGTGCGTGTGTGTGTTGTGGGAGGAGCGTGCGTGTGTGTGTTGTGGGAGGAGCGTGCGTGTGTGTTGGGGGAGGAGCGTGTGTGTGTGTGTTGTGGGAGGAGCGTGCGTGTGTGTGTTGTGGGAGGAGCGTGCGTGTGTGTTGTGGGAGGAGCGTGCGTGTGTGTGTTGTGGGAGGAGCGTGCGTGTGTGTGTTGTGGGAGGAGCGTGCGTGTGTGTGTTGTGGGAGGAGCGTGCGTGTGTGTGTTGTGGGAGGAGCGTGCGTGTGTGTGTTGTGGGAGGAGCGTGCGTGTGTGTGTTGTGGGAGGAGCGTGCGTGTGTTTGTTGTGGGAGGAGCTTGCGTGTGTGTGTTGTGGGAGGAGCGTGCGTGTGTGTGTGTTGTGGGAGGAGCGTGCGTGTGTGTGTGCGTTGTTTGAGGAGCGTGCGTGTGTGTGTGCGTTGTTTGAGGAGCGTGCGTGTGTGTGTGCGTTGTGGGAGGAGCGTGCGTGTGTTGTGGGAGGAGCGTGCGTGTGTGTTGTGGGTGGAGCGTGCGTGTGTGTGTTGTGGGAGGAGCGTGCGTGTGTGTGTTGTGGGTGGAGCGTGCGTGTGTGTGTTGTGGGTGGAGCGTGCGTGTGTGTGTTGTGGGAGGAGCGTGCGTGTGTGTGTTGTGGGAGGAGCGTGCGTGTGTGTGTTGTGGGAGGAGCGTGCGTGTGTTTGTTGTGGGAGGAGCTTGCGTGTGTGTGTTGTGGGAGGAGCGTGCGTGTGTGTGTGTTGTGGGAGGAGCGTGCGTGTGTGTGTGTGTTGTTTGAGGAGCGTGCGTGTGTGTGTGTGTTGTGGGAGGAGCGTACGTGTGTGTGTTGTGGGAGGAGTGTGCGTGTGTGTGTTGTGGGAGGAGCGTGCGTGTGTGTGTTGTGGGAGGAGCGTGCGTGTGTGTTGTGGGAGGAGCGTGCGTGTGTGTTGTGGGAGGAGCGTGCGTGTGTGTTGTGGGAGGAGCGTGCGTGTGTGTGTTGTGGGAGGAGCGTGCGTGTGTGTGTTGTGGGAGGAGCGTGCGTGTGTGTGTTGTGGGAGGAGCGTGCTTGTGTGTGTTGTGGGAGGAGCGTGCATGCGTGTGTTGTGGGAGGAGCGTGCGTGTGTGTGTTGTGGGAGGAGCGTGCGTGTGTGTGTTGTGGGAGGAGCGTGCGTGTGTGTGTGTTGTGGGAGGAGCGTGCGTGTGTGTGTGTGTTGTTTGAGGAGCGTGCGTGTGTGTGTGTGTTGTGGGAGGAGCGTGCGTGTGTTGCGGGAGGAGCGTGCGTGTGTTGTGGGAGGAGCGTGCGTGTGTGTTGTGGGTGGAGCGTGCGTGTGTGTGTTGTGGGAGGAGCGTGCGTGTGTGTGTTGTGGGAGGAGCGTGCGTGTGTGTGTTGTTGGAGGAGCGTGCGTGCGTGTGTTGTGGGAGGAGCGTGCGTGTGTTGTGGGAGGAGCGTGCGTGCGTGTGTTGTGGGAGGAGCGTGCGTGTGTGTGTGTTGTGGGAGGAGCGTGCGTGTGTGTGTGTGTTGTGGGAGGAGCGTGTGTGCGTGTGTTGTGGGAGGAGCGTGCGTGTGTGCGTGTGTTGTGGGAGGAGCGTGCGTGTGTGTGTTGTGGGAGGAGCGTGCGTGTGTGTGTTGTGGGAGGAGCGTGCGTGTGTGTGTGTTGTGGGAGGAGCGTGCGTGTGTGTGTGTGTTTGAGGAGCGTGCGTGTGTGTGTGTGTTGTGGGAGGAGCGTGCGTGTGTTGCGGGAGGAGCGTGCGTGTGTTGTGGGAGGAGCGTGCGTGTGTGTTGTGGGTGGAGCGTGCGTGTGTGTGTTGTGGGAGGAGCGTGCGTGTGTGTGTTGTGGGAGGAGCGTGCGTGTGTGTGTTGTGGGAGGAGCGTGCGTGTGTGTGTTGTGGGAGGAGCGTGCGTGTGTGTGTTTTTGGAGGAGCGTGCGTGCGTGTGTTGTGGGAGGAGCGTGCGTGTGTTGTGGGAGGAGCGTGCGTGCGTGTGTTGTGGGAGGAGCGTGCGTGTGTGTGTGTTGTGGGAGGAGCGTGCGTGTGTGTGTGTTGTGGGAGGAGCGTGCGTGTGTGTGTGTGTTGTGGGAGGAGCGTGCGTGTGTGTGTGTGTTGTGGGAGGAGCGTGCGTGTGTGCGTGTGTTGTGGGAGGAGCGTGCGTGTGTTGTGGGAGAAGCGTGCGTGTGTTGTGCGAGGAGCGTGCGTGTGTTGTGGGAGGAGCGTGCGTGTGTTGTGGGAGGAGCGTGCGTGTGTGTTGTGGGAGGAGCGTGCGTGTGTGTTGTGGGAGGAGCGTGCGTGTGTGTGTTGTGGGAGGAGCGTGCGTGTGTGTGTTGTGGGAGGAGCGTGCGTGTGTGTGTTGTGGGAGGAGCGTGCTTGTGTGTGTTGTGGGAGGAGCGTGCATGCGTGTGTTGTGGGAGGAGCGTGCGTGTGTGTGTTGTGGGAGGAGCGTGCGTGTGTGTGTTGTGGGAGGAGCGTGCGTGTGTGTGTGTTGTGGGAGGAGCGTGCGTGTGTGTGTGTGTTGTTTGAGGAGCGTGCGTGTGTGTGTGTGTTGTGGGAGGAGCGTGCGTGTGTTGCGGGAGGAGCGTGCGTGTGTTGTGGGAGGAGCGTGCGTGTGTGTTGTGGGTGGAGCGTGCGTGTGTGTGTTGTGGGAGGAGCGTGCGTGTGTGTGTTGTGGGAGGAGCGTGCGTGTGTGTGTTGTTGGAGGAGCGTGCGTGCGTGTGTTGTGGGAGGAGCGTGCGTGTGTTGTGGGAGGAGCGTGCGTGCGTGTGTTGTGGGAGGAGCGTGCGTGTGTGTGTGTTGTGGGAGGAGCGTGCGTGTGTGTGTGTGTTGTGGGAGGAGCGTGTGTGCGTGTGTTGTGGGAGGAGCGTGCGTGTGTGTGTGTGTTGTTTGAGGAGCGTGCGTGTGTGTGTGTGTTGTGGGAGGAGCGTGCGTGTGTTGCGGGAGGAGCGTGCGTGTGTTGTGGGAGGAGCGTGCGTGTGTGTTGTGGGTGGAGCGTGCGTGTGTGTGTTGTGGGAGGAGCGTGCGTGTGTGTGTTGTGGGAGGAGCGTGCGTGTGTGTGTTGTTGGAGGAGCGTGCGTGCGTGTGTTGTGGGAGGAGCGTGCGTGTGTTGTGGGAGGAGCGTGCGTGCGTGTGTTGTGGGAGGAGCGTGCGTGTGTGTGTGTTGTGGGAGGAGCGTGCGTGTGTGTGTGTGTTGTGGGAGGAGCGTGTGTGCGTGTGTTGTGGGAGGAGCGTGCGTGTGTGCGTGTGTTGTGGGAGGAGCGTGCGTGTGTGTGTTGTGGGAGGAGCGTGCGTGTGTGTGTTGTGGGAGGAGCGTGCGTGTGTGTGTGTTGTGGGAGGAGCGTGCGTGTGTGTGTGTGTTTGAGGAGCGTGCGTGTGTGTGTTGTGGGAGGAGCGTGCGTGTGTTGCGGGAGGAGCGTGCGTGTGTTGTGGGAGGAGCGTGCGTGTGTGTTGTGGGTGGAGCGTGCGTGTGTGTGTTGTGGGAGGAGCGTGCGTGTGTGTGTTGTGGGAGGAGCGTGCGTGTGTGTGTTGTGGGAGGAGCGTGCGTGTGTGTGTTGTTGGAGGAGCGTGCGTGCGTGTGTTGTGGGAGGAGCGTGCGTGTGTTGTGGGAGGAGCGTGCGTGCGTGTGTTGTGGGAGGAGCGTGCGTGTGTGTGTGTTGTGGGAGGAGCGTGCGTGTGTGTGTGTTGTGGGAGGAGCGTGCGTGTGTGTGTGTGTTGTGGGAGGAGCGTGCGTGTGTGCGTGTGTTGTGGGAGGAGCGTGCGTGTGTTGTGGGAGAAGCGTGCGTGTGTTGTGCGAGGAGCGTGCGTGTGTTGTGGGAGGAGCGTGCGTGTGTTGTGGGAGGAGCGTGCGTGTGTGTGTGTGTTGTGGGAGGAGCGTGCGTGTGTGTGTGTGTTGTGGGAGGAGCGTGCGTGTGTGCGTGTGTTGTGGGAGGAGCGTGCGTGTGTTGTGGGAGAAGCGTGCGTGTGTTGTGCGAGGAGCGTGCGTGTGTTGTGGGAGGAGCGTGCGTGTGTTGTGGGAGGAGCGTGCGTGTGTGTGTGTTGTGGGACGAGCGTGCGTGTGTTGTGGGAGGAGCGTGCGTGTGTTGTGGGAGGAGCGTGCGTGTGTTGTGGGAGGAGCGTGCGTGTGTGTGTGTTGTGGGAGGACCGTGCGTGTGTGTTGTGGGAAGAGCGTGCGTGTGTGTTGTGGGAGGAGCGTGCGTGTGTGTGTGTGTGTGTTGTGGGAGGAGCGTACGTGTGTGTGTTGTGGGAGGAGCGTGCGTGTGTGTGTTGTGGGAGGAGCGTGCGTGTGTGTGTTGTGGGAGGAGCGTGCGTGTGTGTGTGTGTTGTGGGAAGAGCGTGCGTGTGTGTGTTGTGGGAGGAGCGTGCGTGTGTGTGTTGTGGGAGGAGCGTGCGTGTGTGTTGGGGGAGGAGCGTGGGTGTGTGTGTTGTGGGAGGAGCGTGCGTGTGTGTTGTGGGAGGAGCGTGCGTGTGTGTGTTGTGGGAGGAGCGTGCGTGTGTGTGTTGTGGGAGGAGCGTGCGTGTGTTGTGGGAGGAGCGTGCGTGTGTGTGTGTTGCGGGACGAGCGTGCGTGTGTTGTGGGAGGAGCGTGCGTGTGTTGTGGGAGGAGCGTGCGTGTGTGTGTGTTGTGGGAGGACCGTGCGTGTGTGTTGTGGGAAGAGCGTGCGTGTGTGTTGTGGGAGGAGCGTGCGTGTGTGTGTGTGTGTGTTGTGGGAGGAGCGTACGTGTGTGTGTTGTGGGAGGAGCGTGCGTGTGTGTGTTGTGGGAGGAGCGTGCGTGTGTGTGTTGTGGGAGGAGCGTGCGTGTGTGTGTTGTGGGAGGACCGTGCGTGTGTGTGTTGTGGGAGGAGCGTGCGTGTGTGTGTTGTGGGAGGAGCGTGCGTGTGTGTGTTGTGGGAGGAGCGTGCGTGTGTGTGTTGTGGGAGGAGCGTGCGTGTGTGTTGGTGGAGGAGCGTGGGTGTGTGTGTTGTGGGAGGAGCGTGCGTGTGTGTTGTGGGAGGAGCGTGCGTGTGTGTGTTGTGGGAGGAGCGTGCGTGTGTGTGTTGTGGGAGGAGCGTGCGTGTGTGTGTTGTGGGAGGAGCGTGCGTGAGTGTCTTGTGGGAGGAGCGTGCGTGTGTGTGTTGTGGGAGGAGCGTGCATGTGTGTGTTGTGGGAGGAGCGTGCATGTGTTGTGGGAGGAGCGTGCGTGTGTTTGTTGTGGGAGGAGCGTGCGTGCGTGTGTGTGTTGTGGGAGGAGCGTGCGTGTGTGTGCTGTGGGAGGAGCGTGCGTGTGTGTGTTGTGGGAGGAGCGTGCGTGTGTGTGTTGTGGGAGGAGCGTGCGTGTGTGTGTTGTGGGAGGAGCGTGCGTGTGTGTTGCGGGAGGAGCGTGTGTGTGTGTGTTGTGGGAGGAGCGTGCGTGTGTGTGTTGTGGGAGGAGCGTGCGTGTGTGTTGTGGGAGGAGCGTGCGTGTGTGTGTTGTGGGAGGAGCGTGCGTGTGTGTGTTGTGGGAGGAGCGTGCGTGTGTGTGTTGTGGGAGGAGCGTGCGTGTGTGTGTTGTGGGAGGAGCGTGCGTGTGTGTGTTGTGGGAGGAGCGTGCGTGTGTTTGTTGTGGGAGGAGCTTGCGTGTGTGTGTTGTGGGAGGAGCGTGCGTGTGTGTGTGTTGTGGGAGGAGCGTGCGTGTGTGTGTGCGTTGTTTGAGGAGCGTGCGTGTGTGTGTGCGTTGTTTGAGGAGCGTGCGTGTGTGTGTGCGTTGTGGGAGGAGCGTGCGTGTGTTGTGGGAGGAGCGTGCGTGTGTGTTGTGGGTGGAGCGTGCGTGTGTGTGTTGTGGGAGGAGCGTGCGTGTGTGTGTTGTGGGTGGAGCGTGCGTGTGTGTGTTGTGGGTGGAGCGTGCGTGTGTGTGTTGTGGGAGGAGCGTGCGTGTGTGTGTTGTGGGAGGAGCGTGCGTGTGTGTGTTGTGGGAGGAGCGTGCGTGTGTGTGTTGTGGGAGGAGCGTGCGTGTGTTTGTTGTGGGAGGAGCTTGCGTGTGTGTGTTGTGGGAGGAGCGTGCGTGTGTGTGTGTTGTGGGAGGAGCGTGCGTGTGTGTGTGTTGTTTGAGGAGCGTGCGTGTGTGTGTGTGTTGTGGGAGGAGCGTACGTGTGTGTGTTGTGGGAGGAGTGTGCGTGTGTGTGTTGTGGGTTGAGCATGCGTGTGTGTGTTGTGGGAGGAGCGTGCGTGTGTGTGTTGTGGGAGGAGCGTGCGTGCGTGTGTTGTGGGAGGAGCGTGCGTGCGTGTGTTGTGGGAGGAGCGTGTGTGTGTTGTGGGAGGAGCGTGCGTGCGTGTGTTGTGGGAGGAGCGTGCGAGTGTGTGTTGTGGGAGGAGCGTGCGTGTGTGTGTGTTGTGGGAGGAGCGTGCGTGTGTGTGTGTTGTGGGAGGAGCGTGCGTGTGTGCGTGTGTTGTGGGAGGAGCGTGCGTGTGTGCGTGTGTTGTGGGAGGAGCGTGCGTGTGTTGTGGGAGGAGCGTGCGTGTGTTGTGCGAGGATCGTGCGTGTGTTGTGGGAGGAGCGTGCGTGTGTTGTGGGAGGAGCGTGCGTGTGTTGTGGGAGGAGCGTGCGTGTGTGTGTGTTGTGGGACGAGCGTGCGTGTGTTGTGGGAGGAGCGTGCGTGTGTTGTGGGAGGAGCGTGCGTGTGTGTGTGTTGTGGGAGGACCGTGCGTGTGTGTTGTGGGAAGAGCGTGCGTGTGTGTTGTGGGAAGAGCGTGCGTGTGTGTTGTGGGAGGAGCGTGCGTGTGTGTTGTGGGAGGAGCGTGCGTGCGTGCGTGTGTGTGTTGTGGGAGGAGCGTGCGTGTGTGTGCTGTGGGAGGAGCGTGCGTGTGTGTGTTGTGGGAGGAGCGTGCGTGTGTGTGTTGTGGGAGGAGCGTGCGTGTGTGTGTTGTGGGAGGAGCGTGCGTGTGTGTGTTGTGGGAGGAGCGTGCGTGTGTGTGTTGTGGGAGGAGCGTGCGTGTGTGTTGGGGGAGGAGCGTGTGTGTGTGTGTTGTGGGAGGAGCGTGCGTGTGTGTGTTGTGGGAGGAGCGTGCGTGTGTGTTGTGGGAGGAGCGTGCGTGTGTGTGTTGTGGGAGGAGCGTGCGTGTGTGTGTTGTGGGAGGAGCGTGCGTGTGTGTGTTGTGGGAGGAGCGTGCGTGTGTGTGTTGTGGGAGGAGCGTGCGTGTGTTTGTTGTGGGAGGAGCTTGCGTGTGTGTGTTGTGGGAGGAGCGTGCGTGTGTGTGTGTTGTGGGAGGAGCGTGCGTGTGTGTGTGCGTTGTTTGAGGAGCGTGCGTGTGTGTGTGCGTTGTTTGAGGAGCGTGCGTGTGTGTGTGCGTTGTGGGAGGAGCGTGCGTGTGTTGTGGGAGGAGCGTGCGTGTGTGTTGTGGGTGGAGCGTGCGTGTGTGTGTTGTGGGAGGAGCGTGCGTGTGTGTGTTGTGGGTGGAGCGTGCGTGTGTGTGTTGTGGGTGGAGCGTGCGTGTGTGTGTTGTGGGAGGAGCGTGCGTGTGTGTGTTGTGGGAGGAGCGTGCGTGTGTGTGTGTGTGTGTTGTGGGAGGAGCGTGCGTGTGTTGTGGGAGGAGCGTGCGTGTGTTGTGGGAGGAGCGTGCGTGTGTGTGTGTTGTGGGAGGAGCGTGCGTGTGTGTGTGTGTGTTGTGGGAGGAGCGTGCGTGTGTGTGTTGTGGGAGTAGCGTGCGTGTGTGTTGTGGGAGGAGCGTGCGTGTGTGTGTGTGTGTGTTGTGGGAGGAGCGTGCGTGTGTGTGTGTTGTGGGAGGAGCGTGCGTGTGTGTTGTGGGAGGAGAGTGCGTATGTGTTGTGGGAAGAGCGTGCGTGTGTGTTGTGGGAGGAGCGTGCGTGTGTGTTGTGGGAGAAGCGTGCGTGTGTTGTGGGAGGAGCGTGCGTGTGTTGTGGGAGGAGCGTGCGTGTGTGTGTGTTGTGGGAGGAGCGTGCGTGTGTGTGTTGTGGGAGGAGCATGCGTGTGTGTGTTGTGGGAGGAGCGTGCGTGTGTGTTGTGGGAGGAGCGTGCGTGTGTTGTGGGAGGAGCGTGCGTGTGTTGTGGGAGGAGCGTGCGTGTGTTGTGGGAGGAGCGTGCGTGTGTGTGTGTGTGTTGTGGGAGGAGCGTGCGTGTGTGTTGTGGGAGGAGCGTGCGTGTGTGTTGTGGGAGGAGCGTGCGTGTGTGTTGTGGGAGGAGCGTGCGTGTGTTGTGGGAGGAGCGTGCCTGTGTTGTGGGAGGGGCGTGCGTGTGTTGTGGGAGGAGCGTGCGTGTGTTGTGGGAGGAGCGTGCGTGTGTGTTTGTTGTTGGAGGAGCGTGCGTGTGTGTGTGTGTTGTGGGAGGAGCGTGCGTGTGTGTGTTGTGGGAGGAGCGTGCGTGTGTGTGTTGTGGGAGGAGCGTGCGTGTGTGTTGGGGGAGGAGCGTGCGTGTGTGTTGGGGGAGGAGCGTGCGTGTGTGTTGGGGGAGGAGCGTGCGTGTGTGTTGTGGGCGGAGCGTGCGTGTGTGTTGTGGGAGGAGCGTGCGTGTGTGTTGTGGGAGGAGCGTGCGTGTGTGTGTTGTGGGAGGAGCGTGCGTGTGTGTGTTGTGGGAGGAGCGTGCGTGTGTTGTGGGAGGAGCGTGCGTGTGTTGTGGGAGGAGCGTGCGTGTGTTGTGGGAGGAGCGTGCGTGTGTGTGTGTTGTGGGAGGAGCGTGCGTGTGTGTGTTGTGGGAGGAGCGTGCGTGTGTGTGTTGTGGGAGGAGCGTGCGTGTGTGTTGTGGGAGGAGCGTGCGTGTGTGTTGTGGGAGGAGCGTGCGTGTGTTGTGGGAGGAGCGTGCGTGTGTTGTGGGAGGAGCGTGCGTGTGTTGTGGGAGGAGCGTGCGTGTGTTGTGGGAGGAGCGTGCGTGTGTGTGTGTTGTTGGAGGAGCGTGCGTGTGTGTGTGTGTGTTGTGGGAGGAGCGTGCGTGTGTGTGTGTTGTGGGAAGAGCGTGCGTGTGTGTTGTGGGAAGAGCGTGCGTGTGTGTTGTGGGAAGAGCGTGCGTGTGTGTTGTGGGAGGAGCGTGCGTGTGTGTGTTGTGGGAGGAGCGTGCGCGTGTGTGTTGTGGGAGGAGCGTGCGTGTGTTGTGGGAGGAGCGTGCGTGTGTGTTGTGGGAGGAGCGTGCGTGTGTGTGCGTGTGTTGTGGGAGGAGCGTGCGTGTGTGTGTGTTGTGGGAGGAGCGAGCGTGTGTGTTGTGGGAGGAGAGTGCGTGTGTGTGTTGTGGGAGGAGCGTGCGTGTGTGTGTTGTGGGAGGAGCGTGCGTGTGTGTGTTGTGGGAGGAGCGTGCGTGTGTGTGTTGTGGGAGGAGCGTGCGTGTGTGTGTTGTGGGAGGAGCGTGCGTGTGTGTGTTGTGGGAGGAGCGTGTGTGTGTGTTGTGGGAGGAGCGTGCGTGTGTGTGTGTTGTGGGAGGAGCGTGTGTGTTGTGGGAGGAGCGTGTGTGTGTGTGTTGTGGGAGGAGCGTGTGTGTGTGTGTTGTGGGAGGAGCGTGCGTGTGTGTTGTGGGAGGAGCGTGCGTGTGTGTGTGTGTGTTGTGGGAGGAGCGTGCGTGCGTGTGTGTTGTGGGAGGAGCGTGCGTGCGTGTGTGTTGTGGGAGGAGCGTGCGTGTGTGTTGTGGGAAGAGCGTGCGTGTGTGTTGTGGGAAGAGCGTGCGTGTGTGTTGTGGGAAGAGCGTGCGTGTGTGTTGTGGGAAGAGCGTGCGTGTGTGTTGTGGGAAGAGCGTGCGTGTGTGTTGTGGGAGGAGCGTGCGTGTGTGTGTTGTGGGAGGAGCGTGCGTGTGTTTGCGTGTGTTGTGGGAGGAGCGTGCGTGTGTGTGTGTTTTGGGAAGAGCGTGCGTGTGTGTTGTGGGAGGAGAGTGCGTGTGTGTGTTGTGGGAGGAGCGTGCGTGTGTGTGTTGTGGGAGGAGCGTGCGTGTGTGTGTTGTGGGAGGAGCGTGTGTGTTGTGGGAGGAGCGTGCGTGTGTGTGTTGTGGGAGGAGCGTGCGTGTGTGTGTTGTGGGAGGAGCGTGCGTGTGTGTTGTGGGAGGAGCGTGCGTGTGTGTGTGTTGTGGGAGGAGCGTGCGTGTGTGTATGTGTGTTTTGGGAGGAGCGTGCGTGTGTGTGTTGTTGGAGGAGCGTGCGTGTGTGTTGTGGGAGGAGCGTGCGTGTGTGTGTGTGTGTTGTGGGAGGAGCGTGCGTGTGTTGTGGGAGGAGCGTGCGTGTGTTGTGGGAGGAGCGTGCGTGTGTGTGTGTTGTGGGAGGAGCGTGCGTGTGTGTGTGTGTGTTGTGGGAGGAGCGTGTGTGTGTGTTGGTGGAGGAGCATGTGTGTGTGTTGGTGGAGGAGCGTGTGTGTGTGTTGGGGGAGGAGCGTGTGTGTGTGTTGGGGGAGGAGCTTGTGTGTGTGTTGTGGGAGGAGCGTGTGTGTGTGTTGTGGGAGGAGCGTGTGTGTCTGTTGTGGGAGGAGCGTGTGTGTCTGTTGTGGGAGGAGCGTGTGTGTGTGTTGTGGGAGGAGCGTGTGTGTGTTGGGGGAGGAGCGATTGTGTGTGTTTTGGGGGAGGAGCGTGTGTGTGTTGGGGGAGGAGCGTGTGTGTGTGTTGGGGGAGGAGCGTGTGTGTGTGTTGGGGGAGGAGCGTGTGTGTGTGTTTTCCGGGAGGAGCGTGTGTGTGTGTAGGGGGAGGAGCGTGTGTGTGTGTTGGGGGAGGAGCGTGTGTGTGTGTTGGGGGAGGAGCGTCTGTCTGTGTTGGGGGAGAAGCGTGTGTGTGTTGGGGGTGGAGATTGTGTGTGTGTTGGGGGAGGAGCGTGTGTGTGTGTTGGGGGAGGAGCGTGTGTGTGTGTTGGTGGAGGAGCGTGCGTGTGTGTTGGGGGAGGAGCGTGCGTGTGTGTTGGGGGAGGAGCGTGCGTGTGTGTTGGGGGAGGAGCGTGCGTGTGTGTTGGGGGAGGAGCGTGTGTGTGTGTGTGTGTGTTGTGGGAGGAGCGTACGTGTGTGTTGTGGGAGGAGCGTGCGTGTGTGTGTTGTGGGAGGAGCGTACGTGTGTGTGCTGTGGGAGGAGCGTGCGTGTGTGTGTGTTGTGGGAGGAGCGTGCGTGTGTGTGTGTTGTGAGAGGAGCGTGTGTGTGTGTGTTGTGGGAGGAGCGTGCGTGTCTGTGTGTGTTGTGGGAGGAGCGTGCGTGTGTGTTGTGGGAGGAGCGTGCGTGTGTGTTGTGGGAGGAGCGTGCGTGTGTGTTGTGGGAGGAGCGTGCGTGTGTGTGTTGTGGGAGGAGCGTGCGTGTGTGTGTTGTGGGAGGAGCGTGCTTGTGTGTGTTGTGGGAGGAGCGTGCATGCGTGTGTTGTGGGAGGAGCGTGCGTGTGTGTGTTGTGGGAGGAGCGTGCGTGTGTGTGTTGTGGGAGGAGCGTGCGTGTGTGTGTGTTGTGGGAGGAGCGTGCGTGTGTGTGTGTGTTGTTTGAGGAGCGTGCGTGTGTGTGTGTGTTGTGGGAGGAGCGTGCGTGTGTTGCGGGAGGAGCGTGCGTGTGTTGTGGGAGGAGCGTGCGTGTGTGTTGTGGGTGGAGCGTGCGTGTGTGTGTTGTGGGAGGAGCGTGCGTGTGTGTGTTGTGGGTTGAGCATGCGTGTGTGTGTTGTGGGAGGAGCGTGCGTGTGTGTGTTGTGGGAGGAGCGTGCGTGTGTGTGTTGTGGGAGGAGCGTGCGTGTGTGTGTTGTGGGAGGAGCGTGCGTGTGTGTGTTGTTGGAGGAGCGTGCGTGCGTGTGTTGTGGGAGGAGCGTGCGTGTGTTGTGGGAGGAGCGTGCGTGCGTGTGTTGTGGGAGGAGCGTGCGTGTGTGTGTGTTGTGGGAGGAGCGTGCGTGTGTGTGTGTGTTGTGGGAGGAGCGTGTGTGCGTGTGTTGTGGGAGGAGCGTGCGTGTGTACGTGTGTTGTGGGAGGAGCGTGCGTGTGTGTGTTGTGGGAGGAGCGTGCGTGTGTGTGTTGTAGGAGGAGCGTGCGTGTGTGTGTGTTGTGGGAGGAGCGTGCGTGTGTGTGTGTGTTTGAGGAGCGTGCGTGTGTGTCTGTGTTGTGGGAGGAGCGTGCGTGTGTTGCGGGAGGAGCGTGCGTGTGTTGTGGGAGGAGCGTGCGTGTGTGTTGTGGGTGGAGCGTGCGTGTGTGTGTTGTGGGAGGAGCGTGCGTGTGTGTGTTGTGGGAGGAGCGTGCGTGTGTGTGTTGTGGGAGGAGCGTGCGTGTGTGTGTTGTTGGAGGAGCGTGCGTGCGTGTGTTGTGGGAGGAGCGTGCGTGTGTTGTGGGAGGAGCGTGCGTGCGTGTGTTGTGGGAGGAGCGTGCGTGTGTGTGTGTTGTGGGAGGAGCGTGCGTGTGTGTGTGTTGTGGGAGGAGCGTGCGTGTGTGTGTGTGTTGTGGGAGGAGCGTGCGTGTGTGTGTGTGTTGTGGGAGGAGCGTGCGTGTGTGCGTGTGTTGTGGGAGGAGCGTGCGTGTGTTGTGGGAGAAGCGTGCGTGTGTTGTGCGAGGAGCGTGCGTGTGTTGTGGGAGGAGCGTGCGTGTGTTGTGGGAGGAGCGTGCGTGTGTGTGTGTTGTGGGACGAGCGTGCGTGGGTTGTGGGAGGAGCGTGCGTGTGTTGTGGGAGGAGCGTGCGTGTGTTGTGGGAGGAGCGTGCGTGTGTGTGTGTTGTGGGAGGACCGTGCGTGTGTGTTGTGGGAAGAGCGTGCGTGTGTGTTGTGGGAGGAGCGTGCGTGTGTGTGTGTGTGTGTTGTGGGAGGAGCGTACGTGTGTGTGTTGTCGGAGGAGCGTGCGTGTGTGTGTTGTGGGAGGAGCGTGCGTGTGTGTGTTGTGGGAGGAGCGTGCGTGTGTGTGTGTGTTGTGGGAAGAGCGTGCGTGTGTGTGTTGTGGGAGGAGCGTGCGTGTGTGTGTTGTGGGAGGAGCGTGCGTGTGTGTTGGGGGAGGAGCGTGGGTGTGTGTGTTGTGGGAGGAGCGTGCGTGTGTGTTGTGGGAGGAGCGTGCGTGTGTGTGTTGTGGGAGGAGCGTGCGTGTGTGTGTTGTGGGAGGAGCGTGCGTGTGTTGTGGGAGGAGCGTGCGTGTGTGTGTGTTGCGGGACGAGCGTGCGTGTGTTGTGGGAGGAGCGTGCATGTGTTGTGGGAGGAGCGTGCGTGTGTTGTGGGAGGAGCGTGCGTGTGTGTGTGTTGTGGGAGGACCGTGCGTGTGTGTTGTGGGAAGAGCGTGCGTGTGTGTTGTGGGAGGAGCGTGCGTGTGTGTGTGTGTGTGTTGTGGGAGGAGCGTGCGTGTGTGTGTTGTGGGAGGAGCGTGCGTGTGTGTGTTGTGGGAGGAGCGTGCGTGTGTGTGTTGTGGGAGGACCGTGCGTGTGTGTGTTGTGGGAGGAGCGTGCGTGTGTGTGTTGTGGGAGGAGCGTGCGTGTGTGTGTTGTGGGAGGAGCGTGCGTGTGTGTGTTGTGGGAGGAGCGTGCGTGTGTGTTGGTGGAGGAGCGTGGGTGTGTGTGTTGTGGGAGGAGCGTGCGTGTGTGTTGTGGGAGGAGCGTGCGTGTGTGTGTTGTGGGAGGAGCGTGCGTGTGTGTGTTGTGGGAGGAGCGTGCGTGTGTGTGTTGTGGGAGGAGCGTGCGTGAGTGTCTTGTGGGAGGAGCGTGCGTGTGTGTGTTGTGGGAGGAGCGTGCATGTGTGTGTTGTGGGAGGAGCGTGCATGTGTTGTGGGAGGAGCGTGCGTGTGTTTGTTGTGGGAGGAGCGTGCGTGCGTGTGTGTGTTGTGGGAGGACCGTGCGTGTGTGTGCTGTGGGAGGAGCGTGCGTGTGTGTGTTGTGGGAGGAGCGTGCGTGTGTGTGTTGTGGGAGGAGCGTGCGTGTGTGTGTTGTGGGAGGAGCGTGCGTGTGTGTGTTGTGGGAGGAGCGTGCGTGTGTGTTGGGGGAGGAGCGTGTGTGTGTGTGTTGTGGGAGGAGCGTGCGTGTGTGTGTTGTGGGAGGAGCGTGCGTGTGTGTTGTGGGAGGAGCGTGCGTGTGTGTGTTGTGGGAGGAGCGTGCGTGTGTGTGTTGTGGGAGGAGCGTGCGTGTGTGTGTTGTGGGAGGAGCGTGCGTGTGTGTGTTGTGGGAGGAGCGTGCGTGTGTTTGTTGTGGGAGGAGCTTGCGTGTGTGTGTTGTGGGAGGAGCGTGCGTGTGTGTGTGTTGTGGGAGGAGCGTGCGTGTGTGTGTGCGTTGTTTGAGGAGCGTGCGTGTGTGTGTGCGTTGTTTGAGGAGCGTGCGTGTGTGTGTGCGTTGTGGGAGGAGCGTGCGTGTGTTGTGGGAGGAGCGTGCGTGTGTGTTGTGGGTGGAGCGTGCGTGTGTGTGTTGTGGGAGGAGCGTGCGTGTGTGTGTTGTGGGTGGAGCGTGCGTGTGTGTGTTGTGGGAGGAGCGTGCGTGTGTGTGTTGTGGGAGGAGCGTGCGTGTGTGTGTTGTGGGAGGAGCGTGCGTGTGTGTGTTGTGGGAGGAGCGTGCGTGTGTTTGTTGTGGGAGGAGCTTGCGTGTGTGTGTTGTGGGAGGAGCGTGCGTGTGTGTGTGTTGTGGGAGGAGCGTGCGTGTGTGTGTGTGTTGTTTGAGGAGCGTGCGTGTGTGTGTGTGTTGTGGGAGGAGCGTACGTGTGTGTGTTGTGGGAGGAGTGTGCGTGTGTGTGTTGTGGGTTGAGCATGCGTGTGTGTGTTGTGGGAGGAGCGTGCGTGCGTGTGTTGTGGGAGGAGCGTGCGTGCGTGTGTTGTGGGAGGAGCGTGCGTGCGTGTGTTGTGGGAGGAGCGTGTGTGTGTTGTGGGAGGAGCGTGCGTGCGTGTGTTGTGGGAGGAGCGTGCGAGTGTGTGTGTTGTGGGAGGAGCGTGCGTGTGTGTGTGTTGTGGGAGGAGCGTGCGTGTGTGTGTGTTGTGGGAGGAGCGTGCGTGTGTGCGTGTGTTGTGGGAGGAGCGTGCGTGTGTGCGTGTGTTGTGGGAGGAGCGTGCGTGTGTTGTGGGAGGAGCGTGCGTGTGTTGTGCGAGGATCGTGCGTGTGTTGTGGGAGGAGCGTGCGTGTGTTGTGGGAGGAGCGTGCGTGTGTGTGTGTTGTGGGACGAGCGTGCGTGTGTTGTGGGAGGAGCGTGCGTGTGTTGTGGGAGGAGCGTGCGTGTGTGTGTGTTGTGGGAGGACCGTGCGTGTGTGTTGTGGGAAGAGCGTGCGTGTGTGTTGTGGGAAGAGCGTGCGTGTGTGTTGTGGGAGGAGCGTGCGTGTGTGTTGTGGGAGGAGCGTGCGTGCGTGCGTGTGTGTGTTGTGGGAGGAGCGTGCGTGTGTGTGCTGTGGGAGGAGCGTGCGTGTGTGTGTTGTGGGAGGAGCGTGCGTGTGTGTGTTGTGGGAGGAGCGTGCGTGTGTGTGTTGTGGGAGGAGCGTGCGTGTGTGTTGGGGGAGGAGCGTGCGTGTGTGTGTTGTGGGAGGAGCGTGCGTGTGTGTGTTGTGGGAGGAGCGTGCGTGTGTGTTGTGGGAGGAGCGTGCGTGTGTGTGTTGTGGGAGGAGCGTGCGTGTGTGTGTTGTGGGAGGAGCGTGCGTGTGTGTGTTGTGGGAGGAGCGTGCGTGTGTGTGTTGTGGGAGGAGCGTGCGTGTGTTTGTTGTGGGAGGAGCTTGCGTGTGTGTGTTGTGGGAGGAGCGTGCGTGTGTGTGTGTTGTGGGAGGAGCGTGCGTGTGTGTGTGCGTTGTTTGAGGAGCGTGCGTGTGTGTGTGCGTTGTTTGAGGAGCGTGCGTGTGTGTGTGCGTTGTGGGAGGAGCGTGCGTGTGTTGTGGGAGGAGCGTGCGTGTGTGTTGTGGGTGGAGCGTGCGTGTGTGTGTTGTGGGAGGAGCGTGCGTGTGTGTGTTGTGGGTGGAGCGTGCGTGTGTGTGTTGTGGGTGGAGCGTGCGTGTGTGTGTTGTGGGTGGAGCGTGCGTGTGTGTGTTGTGGGAGGAGCGTGCGTGTGTGTGTGTGTGTGTTGTGGGAGGAGCGTGCGTGTGTTGTGGGAGGAGCGTGCGTGTGTGTGTGTTGTGGGAGGAGCGTGCGTGTGTGTGTGTGTGTTGTGGGAGGAGCGTGCGTGTGTGTGTTGTGGGAGTAGCGTGCGTGTGTGTTGTGGGAGGAGCGTGCGTGTGTGTGTGTGTGTGTTGTGGGAGGAGCGTGCGTGTGTGTGTGTTGTGGGAGGAGCGTGCGTGTGTGTTGTGGGAGGAGAGTGCGTATGTGTTGTGGGAAGAGCGTGCGTGTGTGTTGTGGGAAGAGCGTGCGTGTGTGTTGTGGGAAGAGCGTGCGTGTGTGTTGTGGGAAGAGCGTGCGTGTGTGTTGTGGGAGGAGCGTGCGTGTGTGTGTTGTGGGAGGAGCGTGCGTGCGTGTGTGTGTTGTGGGAGGAGCGTGCGTGTGTGTGCGTGTGTTGTGGGAGGAGCGTGCGTGTGTGTGTGTTGTGGGAGGAGCGTGCGTGTGTGTGTTGTGGGAGGAGCGTGCGTGTGTGTGTTGTGGGAGGAGCGTGCGTGTGTTTGTTGTGGGAGGAGCTTGCGTGTGTGTGTTGTGGGAGGAGCGTGCGTGTGTGTGTGTTGTGGGAGGAGCGTGCGTGTGTGTGTGTTGTTTGAGGAGCGTGCGTGTGTGTGTGCGTTGTGGGAGGAGCGTGCGTGTGTTGTGGTAGGAGCGTGCGTGTGTGTGTTGTGGGTTGAGCATGCGTGTGTGTGTTGTGGGAGGAGCGTGCGTGTGTGTGTTGTGGGAGGAGCGTGCGTGCGTGTGTTGTGGGAGGAGCGTGCGAGTGTGTGTGTTGTGGGAGGAGCGTGCGTGTGTGTGTGTTGTGGGAGGAGCGTGCGTGTGTGTGTGTTGTGGGAGGAGCGTGCGTGTGTGCGTGTGTTGTGGGAGGAGCGTGCGTGTGTGCGTGTGTTGTGGGAGGAGCGTGCGTGTGTTGTGGGAGGAGCGTGCGTGTGTTGTGGGAGAAGCGTGCGTGTGTTGTGGGAGGAGCGTGCGTGTGTTGTGTGAGGAGCGTGCGTGTGTTGTGGGAGGAGCGTGCGTGTGTGTGTGTTGTGGGACGAGCGTGCGTGTGTTGTGGGAGGAGCGTGCGTATGTTGTGGGAGGAGCGTGCGTGTGTGTGTGTTGTGGGAGGACCGTGCGTGTGTGTTGTGGGAGGACCGTGCGTGTGTGTTGTGGGAAGAGCGTGCGTGTGTGTTGTGGGAGGAGCGTGCGTGCGTGCGTGTGTGTGTTGTGGGAGGCGCGTGCGTGTGTGTGTTGTGGGAGGAGCGTGCGTGTGTGTGTTGTGGGAGGAGCGTGCGTGTGTGTTGTGGGAGGAGCGTGCGTGTGTGTGTTGTGGGAGGAGCGTGCGTGTGTGTGTTGTGGGAGGAGCGTGCGTGTGTGTTGTGGGAGGAGCGTGCGTGTGTGTGTTGTGGGAGGAGCGTGCGTGTGTGTGTTGTGGGAGGAGCGTGCGTGTGTTTGTTGTGGGAGGAGCTTGCGTGTGTGTGTTTTGGGAGGAGCGTGCGTGTGTGTGTGTTGTGGGAGGAGCGTGGGTGTGTGTGTGTGTTGTTTGAGGAGCGTGCGTGTGTGTGTGCGTTGTTTGAGGAGCGTGCGTGTGTGTGTGCGTTGTGGGAGGAGCGTGCGTGTGTTGTGGGAGGAGCGTGCGTGTGTGTTGTGGGTGGAGCGTGCGTGTGTGTGTTGTGGGAGGAGCGTGCGTGTGTGTGTTGTGGGAGGAGCGTGCGTGTGTGTGTTGTGGGAGGAGCGTGCGTGTGTGTGTTGTGGGTGGAGCGTGCGTGTGTGTGTTGTGGGTGGAGCGTGCGTGTGTGTGTTGTGGGAGGAGCGTGCGTGTGTGTGTTGTGGGAGGAGCGTGCGTGTGTGTGTGTGTGTGTTGTGGGAGGAGCGTGCGTGTGTTGTGGGAGGAGCGTGCGTGTGTGTGTGTTGTGGGAGGAGCGTGCGTGTGTGTGTTGTGGGAGGAGCGTGCGTGTGTTGTGGGAGGAGCGTGCGTGTGTGTGTGTTGTGGGAGGAGCGTGCGTGTGTGTGTGTGTGTTGTGGGAGGAGCGTGCGTGTGTGTGTTGTGGGAGGAGCGTGCGTGTGTGTTGTGGGAGGAGCGTGCGTGTGTGTGTGTGTGTTGTGGGAGGAGCGTGCGTGTGTGTGTGTTGTGGGAGGAGCGTGCGTGTGTGTTGTGGGAGGAGAGTGCGTGTGTGTTGTGGGAAGAGCGTGCGTGTGCGTTGTGGGAAGAGCGTGCGTGTGTGTTGTGGGAAGAGCGTGCGTGTGTGTTGTGGGAAGAGCGTGCGTGTGTGTTGTGGGAGGAGCGTGCGTGTGTGTGTTGTGGGAGGAGCGTGCGTGCGTGTGTGTGTTGTGGGAGGAGCGTGCGTGTGTGTGCGTGTGTTGTGGGAGGAGCGTGCGTGTGTGTGTGTTGTGGGAGGAGCGTGCGTGTGTGTGTGTTGTGGGAGGAGCGTGCGTGTGTGTTGTGGGAGGAGAGTGCGTGTGTGTGTTGTGGGAGGAGCGTGCGTGTGTGTGTTGTGGGAGGAGCGTGCGTGTGTGTGTTGTGGGAGGAGCGTGCGTGTGTGTGTTGTGGGAGGAGCGTGCGTGTGTGTTGTGGGAGGAGCGTGCGTGTGTGTGTGTGTTGTGGGAGGAGCGTGCGTGTGTTGTGGGAGGAGCGTGCGTGTGTTGTGGGAGGAGCGTGCGTGTGTTGTGGGAGGAGCGTGCGTGTGTGTGTGTGTTGTGGGAGGAGCGTGCGTGTGTGTATGTGTGTTGTGGGAGGAGCGTGCGTGTGTGTGTTGTGGGAGGAGCGTGCGTGTGTGTGTTGTGGGAGGAGCGTGCGTGTGTGTTGTGGGAGGAGCGTGCGTGTGTGTTGTGGGAGGAGCGTGCGTGTGTGTGTGTGTTGTGGGAGGAGCGTGCGTGTGTTGTGGGAGGAGCGTGCGTGTGTGTGTGTGTTGTGGGAGGAGCGTGCGTGTGTGTGTGTGTGTTGTGGGAGGAGCGTGTGTGTGTGTTGGTGGAGGAGCGTTTGTGTGTGTTGGTGGAGGAGCGTTTGTGTGTGTTGGGGGAGGAGCGTGTGTGTGTGTTGGGGGAGGAGCGTGTGTGTGTGTTGTGGGAGGAGCGTGTGTGTCTGTTGTGGGAGGAGCGTGTGTGTGTGTTGTGGGAGGAGCGTGTGTGTGTTGCGGGAGGAGCGTGTGTGTGTTGGGGGAGGAGCGATTGTGTGTGTTTTGGGGGAGGAGCGTGTGTGTGTTGGGGGAGGAGCGTGTGTGTGTGTTTACTGGGAGGATCGTGTGTGTGTGTTGGGGGAGGAGCGTGTGTGTGTGTTGGGGGAGGAGCGTGTGTGTGTGTTTTCCGGGAGGAGCGTGTGTGTGTGTAGGGGGAGGAGCGTGTGTGTGTGTTGGGGGAGGAGCGTGTGTGTGTGTTGGGGGAGGAGCGTCTGTCTGTGTTGGGGGAGAAGCGTGTGTGTGTTGGGGGTGGAGATTGTGTGTGTGTTGGGGGAGGAGCGTGTGTGTGTGTTGGGGGAGGAGCGTGTGTGTGTGTTGGTGGAGGAGCGTGCGTGTGTGTTGGGGGAGGAGCGTGCGTGTGTGTTGGGGGAGGAGCGTGCGTGTGTGTTGGGGGAGGATCGTGTGTGTGTGTTTTCCGGGAGGAGCGTGTGTGTGTGTTTTCCGGGAGGAGCGTGTGTGTGTGTTGGGGGAGGAGCGTGTGTGTGTGTTGGGGGAGGAGCGTCTGTCTGTGTTGGGGGAGAAGCGTGTGTGTGTGTGTTGGGGGAGGAGCGTGTGTGTGTGTGTTGGGGGCGGAGCGTGTGTGTGTGTGTTTTGCGGGAGAAGCGTGTGTGTGTGTTCGGGGAGGAGCGTGTGTGTGTGTTCGGGGAGGAGCGTGTGTGTGTTTTGGGGGAGGAGCGTGTGTGTGTGTTTTGGGGGAGGAGCGTGTGTGTGTGTGTTGGGGGAGGAGCGTGTGTGTGTGTGTTGGGGGAGGAGCGTGTGTGTGTGTCTTGGGGGCGGAGCGTGTGTGTGTGTGTGTGTTGGGGGAGAAGCGTGTGTGTGTGTTGGGGGAGGAGCGTGTGTGTGTGTTGGGGGAGCAGCGTGTGTGTGTGTTGGGGGAGGAGCATGTGTGTGTATTGGGGGAGGAGCGTCTGTGTGTTTTTGGGGAGGAGCGTGTGTGTGTTGTGCGAGGAGCGTGCGTGTGTGTTGTGGGAAGAGCGTGTGTGTGTGTTGTGGGAGGAGCATGCGTGTGTTGTGGGAGGAGCGTGCGTGTGTTGTGGGAGGAGCGTGCGTGTGTTGTGGGAGGAGCGTGCGTGTGTTGTGGGAGGAGCGTGCGTGTGTGTTGTGGGAAGAGCGTGCGTGTGTGTTGTGGGAGGAGCGTGCGTGTGTGTGTGTGTGTTGTGGGAGGAGCGTACGTGTGTGTGTTGTGGGAGGAGCGTGCGTGTGTGTTGTGGGAGGAGCGTGCGTGTGTGTGTTGTGGGAGGAGCGTGCGTGTGTGTGTTGTGGGAGGACCGTGCGTGTGTGTGTTGTGGGAGGAGCGTGCGTGTGTGTGTTGTGGGAGGAGCGTGCGTGTGTGTGTGTGTTGTGGGAGGAGCGTGTGTGTGTGTTGTGGGAGGAGCGTGCGTGTGTGTTGTGGGAGGAGCGTGCGTGTGTGTTGTGGGAGGAGCGTGCGTGTGTGTTGTGGGAGGAGCGTGCGTGTGTGTTGTGGGAGGAGCGTGCGTGTGTTCTGGGAGGAGCGTGCTTGTGTTGTGGGAGGAGCGTGCGTGTGTGTGTTGTGGGAGGAGCATGCGTGTGTGTGTTGTGGGAGGAGCGTGCGTGTGTGTTGTGGGAGGAGCGTGTGTGTGTTGTGGGAGGAGCGTGTGTGTGTGTTGTGGGAGAACCGTGCGTGTGTTGTGGGAGGACCGTGCGTGTGTGTGTGTGTTGTGGGAGGAGCGTGCGTGTGTTGTGGGAGGAGCGTGCGTGTGTTGTGGGAGGAGCGTGCGTGTGCGTGTGTTGTGGGAGGAGCGTGCGTGTGCGTGTGTTGTGGGAGGAGCGTGCGTGTGTGTGTGTTGTGGGAGGAGCGTGCGTGTGTTTGTTGTGGGAGGAGCGTGCGTGTGTGTGTTGTGGGAGGAGCGTGCGTGTGTGTGTGTTGTGGGAGGAGCGTGCGTGTGTGTGTGTTGTTTGAGGAGCGTGCGTGTGTGTGTGTGTTGTGGGAGGAGCGTGCGTGTGTTGTGGGAGGAGCGTGCGTGTGTGTTGTGGGTGGAGCGTGCGTGTGTGTGTTGTGGGAGGAGCGTGCGTGTGTGTGTTGTGGGAGGAGCGTGCGTGTGTGTGTTGTGGGAGGAGCGTGCGTGTGTGTGTTGTGGGAGGAGCGTGCGTGTGTTGTGGGAGGAGCGTGCGTGTGTTGTGGGAGGAGCGTGCGTGTGTGTGTTGTGGGAGGAGCGTGCGTGTGTGTGTTGTGGGAGGAGCGTGCGTGTGTGTGTTGTGGGAGGAGCGTGCGTGTGTGTGTGTTGTGGGAGGAGCGTGCGTGTGTGTGTGTGTTGTTTGAGGAGCGTGCGTGTGTGTGTGTGTTGTGGGAGGAGCGTGTGTGAGTGTGTTGGGGGAGGAGTGTGTGTGTGTTGTTGGAGGAGTGTGTGTGTGTGTTGGGGGAGGAGCGTGTGTGTGTGTGTTGGGGGAGGAGCGTGTGTGTGTGTGTTGGGGGAGGAGCGTGTGTGTGTGTGTGTTTGGGGGAGGAGCGCGTGTGTGTGTTGGGGGAGGAGTGTGTGTGTGTGTTGGGGGAGGAGTGTGTGTGTTGGGGGAGGAGTGTGTGTGTTGGGGGAGGAGTGTGTGTGTGTGTGTTGGGGGAAGTGTGTGTGTGTGTGTTGGGGGAGGAGTGTGTGTGTGTGTTGGGGGAGGAGTGTGTGTGTGTGTTGGGGGAGGAGTGTGTGTGTGTGTTGGGGGAGGAGTGTGTGTGTGTGTTGTGGGAGCAGCGTGCGTGTGTGTGTGTTGTGGGAAGAGCGTGCGTGTGTGTTGTGGGAAGAGCGTGCGTGTGTGTTGTGGGAGGAGCGTGCGTGCGTGTGTGTGTGTTGTGGGAGGAGCGTACGTGTGTGTGTTGTGGGAGGAGCGTACGTGTGTGTGCTGTGGGAGGAGCGTGCGTGTGTGTGTGTTGTGGGAGGAGCGTGCGTGTGTGTGTGTTGTGGGAGGAGCGTGTGTGTGTGTGTTGTGGGAGGAGCGTGCGTGTCTGTGTGTGTTGTGGGAGGAGCGTGCGTGTGTGTTGTGGGAGGAGCGTGCGTGTGTGTGTTGTGGGAGGAGCGTGCTTGTGTGTGTTGTGGGAGGAGCGTGCGTGTGTTGTGGGAGGAGCGTGCGTGTGTTGTGGGAGGAGCGTGTGTGTGTTGTGGGAGGAGCGTGCCTGTGTGTGTGTTGTTGGAGGAGCGTGTGTGTGTGTGTGTGTTGTGGGAGGAGCGTGTGTGTGTGTGTGTTGTGGGAAGACCGTGCGTGTGTGTTGTGGGAAGAGCGTGCGTGTGTGTTGTGGGAGGAGCGTGCGTGTGTGTGTTGTGGGAGGAGCGTGCGTGTGTGTGTTGTGGGAGGAGCGTGCGTGTGTGTTGTGGGAGGAGCGTGCGTGTGTGTTGTGGGAGGAGCGTGCGTGTGTGTTGTGGGAGGAGCGTGCGTGTGTGTGCGTGTGTTGTGGGAGGAGCGTGCGTGTGTGTGTGTGTGTTGTGGGAGGAGCGTGCGTGTGTGTGTGTTGTGGGAAGAGCGTGCGTGTGTGTTGTGGGAAGAGCGTGCGTGTGTGTTGTGGGAAGAGCGTGCGTGTGTGTTGTGGGAGGAGCGTGCGTGTGTGTGTTGTGGGAAGAGCGTGCGTGTGTGTTGTGGGAAGAGCGTGCGTGTGTGTTGTGGGAAGAGCGTGCGTGTGTGTTGTGGGAGGACCGTGCGTGTGTGTGTTGTGGGAGGAGCGTGCGTGTGTGTGTTGTGGGAAGAGCGTGCGTGTGTGTGTTGTGGGAAGAGCGTGCGTGTGTGTTGTGGGAAGAGCGTGCGTGTGTGTTGTGGGAGGAGCGTGCGTGTGTGTTGTGGGAGGAGCGTGCGTGTGTGTGTTGTGGGAGGAGCGTGCGTGTGTGTGCGTGTGTTGTGGGAGGAGCGTGCGTGTGTGTGTGTTGTGGGAGGAGCGTGCGTGTGTGTTGTGGGAGGAGAGTGCGTGTGTGTGTTGTGGGAGGAGCGTGCGTGTGTGTGTTGTGGGAGGAGCGTGCGTGTGTGTGTTGTGGGAGGAGCGTGCGTGTGTGTGTGTGTGTGTTGTGGGAGGAGCGTGCGTGTGTTGTGGGAGGAGCGTGCGTGTGTGTTGTGGGAAGAGCGTGCGTGTGTGTTGTGGGAAGAGCGTGCGTGTGTGTTGTGGGAGGAGCGTGCGTGTGTGTGTTGTGGGAGGAGCGTGCGTGTGTGTGCGTGTGTTGTGGGAGGAGCGTGCGTGTGTGTGTGTTGTGGGAGGAGCGTGTGTGTGTGTTGTGGGAGGAGAGTGCGTGTGTGTGTTGTGGGAGGAGAGTGCGTGTGTGTGTTGTGGGAGGAGCGTGCGTGTGTGTGTTGTGGGAGGAGCGTGCGTGTGTGTGTTGTGGGAGGAGCGTGCGTGTGTGTTGTGGGAGGAGCGTGCGTGTGTGTGTGTGTGTGTGTTGTGGGAGGAGCGTGCGTGTGTTGTGGGAGGAGCGTGCGTGTGTTGTGGGAGGAGCGTGCGAGTGTGTTTGTTGTGGGAGGAGTGTGTGTGTGTGTGTTGTGGGAGGAGCGTGCGTGTGTGTGTTGTTGGAGGAGCGTGCGTGTGTGTTGTTGGAGGAGCGTGCGTGTGTGTATGTGTGTTGTGGGAGGAGCGTGCGTGTGTTGTGGGAGGAGCGTGCGTGTGTGTGTGTTGTGGGAAGAGCGTGCGTGTGTGTTGTGGGAGGAGCGTGCGTGTGTGTTGTGGGAGGAGCGTGCGTGTGTGTGTTGTGGGAGGAGCGTGCGTGTGTGTGCGTGTGTTGTGGGAGGAGCGTGCGTGTGTGTGTGTTGTGGGAGGAGCGTGCGTGTGTGTTGTGGGAGGAGAGTGCGTGTGTGTGTTGTGGGAGGAGCGTGCGTGTGTGTGTTGTGGGAGGAGCGTGCGTGTGTGTGTTGTGGGAGGAGCGTGCGTGTGTGTGTGTGTGTGTTGTGGGAGGAGCGTGCGTGTGTTGTGGGAGGACCGTGCGTGTGTGTTGTGGGAAGAGCGTGCGTGTGTGTTGTGGGAAGAGCGTGCGTGTGTGTTGTGGGAGGACCGTGCGTGTGTGTGTTGTGGGAGGAGCGTGCGTGTGTGTGCGTGTGTTGTGGGAGGAGCGTGCGTGTGTGTGTGTTGTGGGAGGAGCGTGTGTGTGTGTTGTGGGAGGAGAGTGCGTGTGTGTGTTGTGGGAGGAGCGTGCGTGTGTGTGTTGTGGGAGGAGCGTGCGTGTGTGTGTTGTGGGAGGAGCGTGCGTGTGTGTGTTGTGGGAGGAGCGTGCGTGTGTGTGTTGTGGGAGGAGCGTGCGTGTGTGTTGTGGGAGGAGCGTGCGTGTGTGTGTGTGTGTGTTGTGGGAGGAGCGTACGTGTGTTGTGGGAGGAGCGTGCGTGTGTTGTGGGAGGAGCGTGCGTGTGTGTGTGTTGTGGGAGGAGTGTGTGTGTGTGTGTTGTGGGAGGAGCGTGCGTGTGTGTGTTGTTGGAGGAGCGTGCGTGTGTGTTGTTGGAGGAGCGTGCGTGTGTGTATGTGTGTTGTGGGAGGAGCGTGCGTGTGTTGTGGGAGGAGCGTGCGTGTGTGTGTGTTGTGGGAGGAGCGTGCGTGTGTATGTGTGTGTTGTGGGACGAGCGTGTGTGTGTGTTGGTGGAGGAGCGTGTGTGTGTGTTGGTGGAGGACCATGTGTGTGTGTTGGTGGAGGAGCGTGTGTGTGTGTTGGGGGAGGAGCGTGTGTGTGTGTTGTGGGAGGAGCGTGTGTGTCTGTTGTGGGAGGAGCGTGTGTGTGTGTTGTGGGAGGAGCGTGTGTGTGTTGGGGGAGGAGCGATTGTGTGTGTTTTGGGGTAGGAGCGTGTGTGTGTTGGGGGAGGAGCGTGTGTGTGTGTTTACTGGGAGGATCGTGTGTGTGTGTTGGGGGAGGAGCGTGTGTGTGTGTTGGGGGAGGAGCTTGCGTGTGTGTTGTGGGAAGAGCGTGCGTGTGTGTTGTGGGAAGTGCGTGCGTGTGTGTTGTGGGAGGAGCGTGCGTGTGTGTGTTATGGGAGGAGCGTGCGTGTGTGTGCGTGTGTTGTGGGAGGAGCGTGCGTGTGTGTGTGTTGTGGGAGGAGCGTTTGTGTGTGTTGTGGGAGGAGAGTGCGTGTGTGTGTTGTGGGAGGAGAGTGCGTGTGTGTGTTGTGGGAGGAGCGTGCGTGTGTGTGTTGTGGGAGGAGCGTGCGTGTGTGTGTTGTGGGAGGAGCGTGCGTGTGTGTTGTGGGAGGAGCGTGCGTGTGTGTGTGTGTGTGTTGTGGGAGGAGCGTGCGTGTGTTGTGGGAGGAGCGTGCGTGTGTTGTGGGAGGAGCGTGCGTGTGTGTGTGTTGTGGGAGGAGTGTGTGTGTGTGTGTTGTGGGAGGAGCGTGCGTGTGTGTGTTGTTGGAGGAGCGTGCGTGTGTGTTGTTGGAGGAGCGTGCGTGTGTGTATGTGTGTTGTGGGAGGAGCGTGCGTGTGTTGTGGGAGGAGCGTGCGTGTGTGTGTGTTGTGGGAGGAGCGTGCGTGTGTGTGTGTGTGTTGTGGGAGGAGCGTGTGTGTGTGTTGGTGGAGGAGCGTGTGTGTGTGTTGGTGGAGGAGCATGTGTGTGTGTTGGTGGAGGAGCGTGTGTGTGTGTTGGGGGAGGAGCGTGTGTGTGTGTTGTGGGAGGAGCGTGTGTGTCTGTTGTGGGAGGAGCGTGTGTGTGTGTTGTGGGAGGAGCGTGTGTGTGTTGGGGGAGGAGCGATTGTGTGTGTTTTGGGGTAGGAGCGTGTGTGTGTTGGGGGAGGAGCGTGTGTGTGTGTTTACTGGGAGGATCGTGTGTGTGTGTTGGGGGAGGAGCGTGTGTGTGTGTTGGGGGAGGAGCGTGTGTGTGTGTTTTCCGGGAGGAGCGTGTGTGTGTGTAGGGGGAGGAGCGTGTGTGTGTGTTGGGGGAGGAGCGTGTGTGTGTGTTGGGGGAGGAGCGTCTGTCTGTGTTGGGGGAGAAGCGTGTGTGTGTTGGGGGTGGAGATTGTGTGTGTGTTGGGGGAGGAGCGTGTGTGTGTGTTGGGGGAGGAGCGTGTGTGTGTGTTGGTGGAGGAGCGTGCGTGTGTGTTGGGGGAGGAGCGTGCGTGTGTGTTGGGGGAGGAGCGTGCGTGTGTGTTGGGGGAGGATCGTGTGTGTGTGTTGGGGGAGGAGCGTGTGTGTGTGTTTTCCGGGAGGAGCGTGTGTGTGTGTTTTCCGGGAGGAGCGTGTGTGTGTGTTGGGGGAGGAGCGTGTGTGTGTGTTGGGGGAGGAGCGTGTGTGTGTGTTGGGGGAGGAGCGTCTGTCTGTGTTGGGGGAGAAGCGTGTGTGTGTTGGGGGAGGAGATTGTGTGTGTGTTGGGGGAGGAGCGTGTGTCTGTGTTGGGGGAGGAGCGTGTGTGTGTGTTCGGGGAGGAGCGTGTGTGTGTGTTCGGGGAGGAGCGTGTGTGTGTTTTGGGGGAGGAGCGTGTGTGTGTGTTTTGGGGGAGGAGCGTGTGTGTGTGTTTTGGGGGAGGAGCGTGTGTGTGTGTGTTGGGGGAGGAGCGTGTGTGTGTGTGTTGGGGGAGGAGCGTGTGTGTGTGTGTTGGGGGCGGAGCGTGTGTGTGTGTGTTGGGGGAGAAGCGTGTGTGTGTTGGGGGAGAAGCGTGTGTGTGTTGGGGGAGGACCGTGTGTGTGTGTTGGGGGAGGAGCGTGTGTGTGTGTTGGGGGAGCAGCGTGTGTGTGTGTTGGGGGAGGAGCCTGTGTGTGTATTGGGGGAGGAGCGTCTGTGTGTGTTTGGGGAGGAGCGTGTGTGTGTTGGGGGAGGAGCGTGTGTGTGTTGGGGGAGGAGCGTGTGTGTGTTGGGGGAGGAGCGTGTGTGTGTTTTTTCTGGGAGGAGCGTGTGTGTGTTTTTCCTGGGAGGAGCGTGTGTGTGTGTTGGGGGAGGAGCGTGTGTGTGTGTTGGGGGAGGAGCGTGTGTGTGTGTTGGGGGAGGAGCGTGTGTGTGTGTTGGGGGAGGAGCGTGTGTGTGTGTTGGGGGAGGAGCGTGTGTGTGTGTTGGGGGAGGAGCGTGTGTGTGTGTTGGTTGAGGAGCGTGTGTGTGTGTTGGTTGAGGAGCGTGTGTGTGTGTTGGGGGAGGAGCGTGTGTGTGTGTTGGGGGAGAAGCGTGTATGTGTGTGTGTTGTGGGAGGAGCGTGTGTGTGTGTTGTGGGAGGAGCGTGTGTGTGTGTTGTGCGAGGAGCCTGTGTGTGTGTTGTGGGGGGAGCGTGTGTGTGTTGGGGGAGGAGCGTGTGTGTGTGTTGGGGGAGGAGCGTGTGTGTGTGTTGGGGTTGACGAGCGTATGTGTGTGTTGGGGGAGGAGCGTGTGTGTTGTGGGAGGAGCGTGTGTGTGTTGTGCGAGGAGCGTGTGTGTTGTGGGAGGAGCCTGTGTGTGTTGGGGGAGGAGCGTGTGTGTGTTGGGGGAGGAGCCTGTGTGTGTTGGGGGAGGAGCGTGTGTGTGTTGGGGGAGGAGCGTGTGTGTTTATTCTGGGAGGAGCGTGTGAGTGTTTTTTCTGGGAGGAGCGTGTGTGTGTGGTGGGGGAGGAGCGTGTGTGTGTGGTGGGGGAGGAGCGTGTGTGTGTGGTGGGGGAGGAGCGTGTGTGTGTGTTGGGGGAGGAGCGTGTGTGTGTGTTGGGGGGAGGAGCGTGTGTGTGTGTTGGGGGTGGAGCGTGTGTGTGTTGGGGGAGGAGCGTGTGTGTGTTGGGGGAGGAGCGTGTGTGTGTTGGGGGAGGAGCGTGTGTGTGTTGGGGGAGGAGCGTGTGTGTGTGTTGGGGGAGGAGCGTGTGTGTGTTTTTTCCGGGAAGAGCGTGTGTGTGTTTTTTCTGGGACGAGCGAGTGTGTGTGTTGGGGGAGGAGCGTGTATGTGTGTTGGGGGAGGAGCGTGTATGTGTGTTGGGGGAGGAGCGTGTGTGTGTGTTGGGGGAGGACCGTGTGTGTGTGTGTTTGGGGAGGAGCGTGTGTGTGTGGTGGGGGAGGAGCGTGTGTGTGTGTTGGGGGAGGAGCGTGTGTGTGTGTTGGGGGGAGGAGCGTGTGTGTGTGTTGGGGGTGGAGCGTGTGTGTGTTGGGGGAGGAGCGTGTGTGTGTTGGGGGAGGAGCGTGTGTGTGTTGGGGGAGGAGCGTGTGTGTGTTGGGGGAGGAGCGTGTGTGTGTGTTGGGGGAGGAGCGTGTGTGTGTTTTTTCCGGGAAGAGCGTGTGTGTGTTTTTTCTGGGACGAGCGAGTGTGTGTGTTGGGGGAGGAGCGTGTATGTGTGTTGGGGGAGGAGCGTGTGTGTGTGTTGGGGGAGGACCGTGTGTGTGTGTGTTTGGGGAGGAGCGTGTGTGTGTGGTGGGGGAGGAGCGTGTGTGTGTGGTGGGGGAGGAGCGTGTGTGTGTGGTGGGGGAGGAGCGTGTGTGTGTGGTGGGGGAGGAGCGTGTGTGTGTGGTGGGGGAGGAGCGTGTGTGTGTGGTGGGGGAGGAGCGTGTGTGTGTGGTGGGGGAGGAGCGTGTGTGTGTGGTGGGGGAGGACCGTGTGTGTGTTGGGGGAGGAGCGTGTGTGTGTGTTGGGGGAGGAGCAGCGTGTGTGTGTGTTGGGGTTAGGAGAGAGTGTGTGTGTGTTGGGGGTGGAGCGTGTGTGTGTTGGGGGTGGAGCGTGTGTGTGTTGGGGGAGGAGCGTGTGTGTGTGTTGGGGGAGGAGCGTGTGTGTGTGTTTTCTGGGACGAGCGTGTGTGTGTGTTGGGGGTGGAGCGTGTATGTGTGTTGGGGGAGGAGCGTGTGTGTGTGTTGGGGCTGACGAGCGTGTGTGTGTGTTGGGGTAGACGAGCGTGTGTGTGTGTTGGGGTAGGAGCGTGTGTGTGTGTTGGGGTAGGAGCGTGTGTGTGTGTTGGGGGAGGAGCCTGTGTGTGTTGGGGGAGGAGCGTGTGTGTGTTGGGGGAGGAGCGTGTGTGTGTTTTTTCTGGGAGGAGCGTGTGTGTGTTTTTTCTGGGAGGAGCGTGTGTGTGTGTTGGGGGAGGAGCGTGTGTGTGTGTTGGGGGAGGAGCGTGTGTGTGTGTTGGGGAGGAGCGTGTGTGTGTGTTGGGGGAGTAGCGTGTGTGTGTGTGCGTTGGGGGAGTAGCGTGTGTGTGTGTGCGTTGGTGGAGGAGCGTGTGTGTGTGTTGGGGGAGGAGCGTGTGTGTGTGTTGGGGGAGGAGCGTGTGTGTGTGTTGGGGGAGGAGCGTGTCTGTGTGTTTTCTGGGACGAGCGTGTGTGTGTGTTGGGGGAGGAGCGTGTGTGTGTGTTGGGGGAGGAGCGTGTGTGTGTGTTGAGGCTGACGAGCGTGTGTGTGTGTTGGGGTTGACGAGCGTGTGTGTGTGTTGGGGTAGGAGCGTGTGTGTGTGTTGGGGGAGGAGCCTGTGTGTGTTGGGGGAGGAGCGTGTGTGTGTGTTGGGTGAGGAGCGTGTGTGTGTTTTTTCTGGGAGGAGCGTGTGTGTGTGTTGGTGGAGGAGCGTGTGTGTGTTGGGGGAGGAGCGTGTGTGTGTTTTTTCTGGGAGGAACGTGTGTGTGTGTGTTGGGGAGGAGCGTGTGTGTGTGTCGGGGGAGTAGCGTGTGTGTGTGTGCATTGGGGGAGTAGCGTGTGTGTGTGTTGGGGGAGGAGCGTGTGTGTGTGTTGGGGGAGGAGCGTGTGTGTGTGTTGGGGGAGGAGCGTGTGTGTGTGTTGGGGGAGGAGCGTGTGTGTGTGTTGGGGGAGGAGCGTGTGTGTGTGTTGGGGGAGGAGCGTGTGTGTGTGTTGGGGGAGGAGCGTGTGTGTGTTGGGGGAGGAGCGTGTGTGTGTTGGGGGAGGAGCGTGTGTGTGTGTTTTCTGGGACGAGCGTGTGTGTGTGTTGGGGGAGGAGCGTGTATGTGTGTTGGGGGAGGAGCATGTGTGTGTGTTGGGGCTGATGAGCGTGTGTGTGTGTTGGGGTAGACGAGCGTGTGTGTGTGTTGGGGTAGGAGCGTGTGTGTGTGTTGGGGGAGGAGCGTGTGTGTGTTGGGGGAGGAGCGTGTGTGTGTTGGGGGAGGAGCGTGTGTGTGTTTTTTCTGGGAGGAGCGTGTGTGTGTTTTTTCTGGGAGGAGCGTGTGTGTGTGTTGGGGGAGGAGCGTGTGTGTGTGTTGGGGGAGGAGCGTGTGTGTGTGTTGGGGGAGGAGCGCGTGTGTGTGTTGGGGAGGAGCGCGTGTGTGTGTTGGGGGAGTAGCGTGTGTGTGTGTGTGTTGTGGGAGTAGCGTGTGTGTGTGTGCGTTGGTGGAGGAGCGTGTGTGTGCGTTGGTGGAGGAGCGTGTGTGTGTTGGTGGAGGAGCGTGTGTGTGTGTTGGGGGAGGAGCGTGTGTGTGTGTTGGGGCTGACGAGCGTGTGTGTGTGTTGGGGTTGACGAGCGTGTGTGTGTGTTGGGGTTGGAGCGTGTGTGTGTTGGGGGAGGAGCCTGTGTGTGTTGGGGGAGGAGCGTGTGTGTGTTTTTTCTGGGAGGAGCGTGTGTGTGTTTTTTCTGGGAGGATCGTGTGTGTGTGTTGGTGGAGGAGCGTGTGTGTGTTGGGGGAGGAGCGTGTGTGTGTTTTTTCTGGGAGGAACGTGTGTGTGTGTGTTGGGGAGGAGCGTGTGTGTGTGTTGGGGGAGGAGCGTGTGTGTGTGTTGGGGGAGTAGCGTGTGTGTGTGTGCGTTGGGGGAGTAGCGTGTGTGTGTGTGCATTGGTGGAGGAGCGTGTGTGTGTGTTGGGGGAGGAGCGTGTGTGTGTGTTGGGGGAGGAGCGTGTGTGTGTGTTGGGGGAGGAGCGTGTGTGTGTTGGGGGAGGAGCGTGTGTGTGTTGGGGGAGGAGCGTGTGTGTGTGTTTTCTGGGACGAGCGTGTGTGTGTGTTGGGGGAGGAGCGTGTATGTGTGTTGGGGGAGGAGCATGTGTGTGTGTTGGGGCTGATGAGCGTGTGTGTGTGTTGGGGTAGACGAGCGTGTGTGTGTGTTGGGGTAGGAGCGTGTGTGTGTGTTGGGGGAGGAGCCTGTGTGTGTTGGGGGAGGAGCGTGTGTGTGTTGGGGGAGGAGCGTGTGTGTGTTTTTTCTGGGAGGAGCGTGTGTGTGTTTTTTCTGGGAGGAGCGTGTGTGTGTGTTGGGGGAGGAGCGTGTGTGTGTGTTGGGGGAGGAGCGTGTGTGTGTGTTGGGGAGGAGCGTGTGTGTGTGTTGGGGGAGTAGCGTGTGTGTGTGTGTGTTGGGGGAGTAGCGTGTGTGTGTGTGCGTTGGTGGAGGAGCGTGTGTGTGTGTTGGTGGAGGAGCGTGTGTGTGTGTTGGGGGAGGAGCGTGTGTGTGTGTTGGGGGAGGAGCGTGTGTGTGTGTTGGGGCTGACGAGCGTGTGTGTGTGTTGGGGTTGACGAGCGTGTGTGTGTGTTGGGGTAGGAGCGTGTGTGTGTGTTGGGGGAGGAGCCTGTGTGTGTTGGGGGAGGAGCGTGTGTGTTTTTTTTCTGGGAGGAGCGTGTGTGTGTTTTTTCTGGGAGGAGCGTGTGTGTGTGTTGGTGGAGGAGCGTGTGTGTGTTGGGGGAGGAGCGTGTGTGTGTTTTTTCTGGGAGGAACGTGTGTGTGTGTGTTGGGGAGGAGCGTGTGTGTGTGTTGGGGGAGTAGCGTGTGTGTGTGTGCGTCGGGGGAGTAGCGTGTGTGTGTGTGCATTGGTGGAGGAGCGTGTGTGTGTGTTGGGGGAGGAGCGTGTGTGTGTGTTGGGGGAGGAGCGTGTGTGTGTGTTGGGGGAGGAGCGTGTCTGTGTGTTTTCTGGGACGAGCGTGTGTGTGTGTTGGGGGAGGAGCGTGTGTGTGTGTTGGGGGAGGAGCGTGTGTGTGTGTAGGGGGAGGAGCGCGTGTGTGTGTTTTCTGGGAGGAGCGTTTGTGTGTGTTTTCTGTGAGGAGCGTTTGTGTGTGTTGGGGGAGGAGCGTTTGTGTGTGTTGGGGAAGGAGCGTGTGTGTGTGGTGGTGGAGGAGCGTGTGTGTGTGTTGTGCGAGGAGCGTGTGTGTGTATTGGGGGAGGAGCGTGTGAGTGTGTTGGGGGAGGAGCGTGTGAGTGTGTTGGGGGAGGAGCGTGTGTGTGTGTTTTCTGGGAGGAGCATGTGTGTGTGTTGGGGGAGGAGCGTCTGTGTGTGTTGGGGAGGAGCGTGTGTGTCTGGGGGAGGAGCGTGTGTGTGTGTTGGGGGAGGAGCGTGTGTGTGTGTAGGGGGAGGAGCGCGTGTGTGTGTTTTCTGGGAGGAGCATGTGTGTGTGTTGGGGGAGGAGCGTGTGTGTGTGTTGGGGAGGAGCGTGTGTGTCTGGGGGAGGAGCGTGTGTGTGTGTTGGGGGCGGAGCGTGTGTGTGTGTTGGGGGCGGAGTGTGTGTGTGTGTTGGGGGAGGAGCGTGTGTGTGTGTTGGGGGAGGAGCGTGTGTGTGTGTTGGGGGAGGAGCGTGTGTGTGTGTTGGGGGAGGAGCTTGTGTGTGTGTTGGGGGTGGAGCGTGTGTGTGTGTTGGGGTTGGAGCGTGTGTGTGTGTTTGGGGAGGAGCATGCGTGTCTTGTGGGAGGAGCGTGTGTGTGTGTCTTGTGGGAGGAGCGTGTATGTGTGAGTTTTGGGGGAGGAGCGTGTGTGTGTGTTGTTGGAGGAGCGTCTGTGTGTGTGTTGGGGGAGGAGCATGAGTGTGTGTTGGGGGAGGAGCGTGTGTGTGTGTTGGGGGAGGAGCGTGTGTGTGTGTTGGGGGAGGAGCGTGTGTGTGTGTTGGGGGAGGAGCGTGCGTGTGTTGGGGGAGGAGCGTGTGTGTGTGTGTTGTGGGAGGAGGGTGTATGTGTGAGTTTTCGGGGAGGACCGTGTGTGTGTGTTGGTGGAGGAGCGTCTGTGTGTGTGTTGGGGGAGGAGCATGAGTGTGTTTTTGGGGGAGGAGCGTGTGTGTGTGTTGGGTGAGGAGCGTGTGTGTGTGTTGGGGGAGGAGCGAGTGTGTGTGTTGGGGGTGGAGCGTGTGGGTGTGTTGGGGGAGCAGCGTGTGTGTGTGTTGGGGGAGGAGCGTGTGTGTGTGTGTTGGGGGAGGAGCGTGTGTGTGTGTGTTTGGGGAGGAGCGTGTGTGTGTGTTGGGGGAGGAGCGTGTGTGTGTGTTGGGGGAGGAGCGTGTGTGTGTGTTGGGGGAGGAGCGTGTGTGTGTGTTGGGGGAGGAGCGTGTGTGTGTGTTGGGGGAGGAGCCTGTGTGTGTTGGGGGAGGAGCGTGTGTGTGTTGGGGGAGGAGCGTGTGTGTGTTTTTTCTGGGAGGAGCGTGTGTGTGTTTTTTCTGGGAGGAGCGTGTGTGTGTGTTGGGGGAGGAGCGTGTGTGTGTGTTGGGGGAGGAGCGTGTGTGTGTGTTGGGGAGGAGCGTGTGTGTGTGTTGGGGGAGTAGCGTGTGTGTGTGTGTGTTGGGGGAGTAGCGTGTGTGTGTGTGCGTTGGTGGAGGAGCGTGTGTGTGTGTTGGTGGAGGAGCGTGTGTGTGTGTTGGGGGAGGAGCGTGTGTGTGTGTTGGGGGAGGAGCGTGTGTGTGTGTTGGGGCTGACGAGCGTGTGTGTGTGTTGGGGTTGACGAGCGTGTGTGTGTGTTGGGGTAGGAGCGTGTGTGTGTGTTGGGGGAGGAGCCTGTGTGTGTTGGGGGAGGAGCGTGTGTGTTTTTTTTCTGGGAGGAGCGTGTGTGTGTTTTTTCTGGGAGGAGCGTGTGTGTGTGTTGGTGGAGGAGCGTGTGTGTGTTGGGGGAGGAGCGTGTGTGTGTTTTTTCTGGGAGGAACGTGTGTGTGTGTGTTGGGGAGGAGCGTGTGTGTGTGTTGGGGGAGTAGCGTGTGTGTGTGTGCGTCGGGGGAGTAGCGTGTGTGTGTGTGCATTGGTGGAGGAGCGTGTGTGTGTGTTGGGGGAGGAGCGTGTGTGTGTGTTGGGGGAGGAGCGTGTGTGTGTGTTGGGGGAGGAGCGTGTCTGTGTGTTTTCTGGGACGAGCGTGTGTGTGTGTTGGGGGAGGAGCGTGTGTGTGTGTTGGGGGAGGAGCGTGTGTGTGTGTAGGGGGAGGAGCGCGTGTGTGTGTTTTCTGGGAGGAGCGTTTGTGTGTGTTTTCTGTGAGGAGCGTTTGTGTGTGTTGGGGGAGGAGCGTTTGTGTGTGTTGGGGAAGGAGCGTGTGTGTGTGGTGGTGGAGGAGCGTGTGTGTGTGTTGTGCGAGGAGCGTGTGTGTGTATTGGGGGAGGAGCGTGTGAGTGTGTTGGGGGAGGAGCGTGTGAGTGTGTTGGGGGAGGAGCGTGTGTGTGTGTTTTCTGGGAGGAGCATGTGTGTGTGTTGGGGGAGGAGCGTGTGTGTGTGTTGGGGAGGAGCGTGTGTGTCTGGGGGAGGAGCGTGTGTGTGTGTTGGGGGAGGAGCGTGTGTGTGTGTAGGGGGAGGAGCGCGTGTGTGTGTTTTCTGGGAGGAGCATGTGTGTGTGTTGGGGGAGGAGCGTGTGTGTGTGTTGGGGAGGAGCGTGTGTGTCTGGGGGAGGAGCGTGTGTGTGTGTTGGGGGCGGAGCGTGTGTGTGTGTTGGGGGCGGAGTGTGTGTGTGTGTTGGGGGAGGAGCGTGTGTGTGTGTTGGGGGAGGAGCGTGTGTGTGTGTTGGGGGAGGAGCGTGTGTGTGTGTTGGGGGAGGAGCTTGTGTGTGTGTTGGGGGTGGAGCGTGTGTGTGTGTTGGGGTTGGAGCGTGTGTGTGTGTTTGGGGAGGAGCATGCGTGTCTTGTGGGAGGAGCGTGTGTGTGTGTCTTGTGGGAGGAGCGTGTATGTGTGAGTTTTGGGGGAGGAGCGTGTGTGTGTGTTGTTGGAGGAGCGTCTGTGTGTGTGTTGGGGGAGGAGCATGAGTGTGTGTTGGGGGAGGAGCGTGTGTGTGTGTTGGGGGAGGAGCGTGTGTGTGTGTTGGGGGAGGAGCGTGTGTGTGTGTTGGGGGAGGAGCGTGCGTGTGTTGGGGGAGGAGCGTGTGTGTGTGTGTTGTGGGAGGAGGGTGTATGTGTGAGTTTTCGGGGAGGACCGTGTGTGTGTGTTGGTGGAGGAGCGTCTGTGTGTGTGTTGGGGGAGGAGCATGAGTGTGTTTTTGGGGGAGGAGCGTGTGTGTGTGTTGGGTGAGGAGCGTGTGTGTGTGTTGGGGGAGGAGCGAGTGTGTGTGTTGGGGGTGGAGCGTGTGGGTGTGTTGGGGGAGCAGCGTGTGTGTGTGTTGGGGGAGGAGCGTGTGTGTGTGTGTTGGGGGAGGAGCGTGTGTGTGTGTGTTTGGGGAGGAGCGTGTGTGTGTGTTGGGGGAGGAGCGTGTGTGTGTGTTGGGGGAGGAGCGTGTGTGTGTGTTGGGGGAGGAGCGTGTGTGTGTGTTGGGGGAGGAGCGTGTGTGTGTGTGTGTGTGTTGGGGGAGGAGCGTGTGTGTGTGTGTGTGTTGGGGGAGGAGCGTGTGTGTGTGTGTTGAGGGAGGAGCGTGAGTGTGTGTTGGGGGAGGAGCGTGTGTGTGTGTTGGGGGAGGAGCGTGTGTGTGTGTTGGGGGAGGAGCGTGTGTGTGTGTTGGGGGAGGAGCGAGTGTGTGTGTTGGGGGTGGAGCGTGTGGGTGTGTTGGGGGAGCAGCGTGTGTGTGTGTTGGGGGAGGAGCGTGTGTGTGTGTGTTGGGGGAGGAGCGTGTGTGTGTGTGTTTGGGGAGGAGCGTGTGTGTGTGTTGGGGGAGGAGCGTGTGTGTGTGTTGGGGGAGGAGCGTGTGTGTGTGTTGGGGGAGGAGCGTGTGTGTGTGTTGGGGGAGGAGCGTGTGTGTGTGTTGGGGGAGGAGCGTGTGTGTGTGTGTGTGTTGGGGGAGGAGCGTGTGTGTGTGTGTGTGTTGGGGGAGGAGCGTGTGTGTGTGTGTTGGGGGAGGAGCGTGAGTGTGTGTTGGGGGAGGAGCGTGTGTGTGTGTTGGGGGAGGAGCGTGTGTGTGTGTTGGGGGAGGAGCGTGTGTGTGTGTTGGGGGAGGAGCGAGTGTGTGTGTTGGGGGTGGAGCGTGTGGGTGTGTTGGGGGAGCAGCGTGTGTGTGTTGGGGAGGAGCGTGTGTGTCTGTTTGGGGAGGACCGTCTGTGTGTGTTGGGGGAGGAACGTGTGTGTGTTGGGGGCGGAGCGTGTGTGTGTGTTGGGGGAGGAGCGTGTGTGTGTTGGGGGAGGAGCGTGTGTGTGTGTTGGGGGAGGAGCGTGTGTGTGTGTTGCGGGAGGAGCGTGTGTGTGTGTTGGGGGAGGAGCGTGTGTGTGTGTTGGGGGAGGAGCGTGTGTGTGTGTTGGGGGAGGAGCGTGTGTGTGTGATTTCTGGGAGGAGCGTGTGTGTGTGTTGGGGGAGGAGCGTGTGTGTGTGTTGCGGGAGGAGCGTGTGTGTGTGTTGGGGGAGGAGCGTGTGTGTGTGTTGGGGGAGGAGCGTGTGTGTGTGTTGGGGGAGGAGCGTGTGTGTGTGATTTCTGGGAGGAGCGTGTGTGTGTGTGTTGGGGGAGGAGCGTGTGTGTGTGAGTTTTGGGGGAGGAGCGTGTGTGTGTGTTGGGGGAGGAGCGTGTGTGTGTGTTGGGGGAGGAGCATGTGTGTGTGTTGGGGGAGGAGCGTGTGTCTGTGTTGTGCGAGGAGCGTGTGTGTGTATTGGGGGAGGAGTGTGTGTGTGTGTTGGAGGAGGAGCGTGTGTGTGTGTTGGGGAGGAGCGTGTGTGTGCGTTGGGGGAGGAGCGTGTGTGTGCGTTGGGGGAGGAGCGTGTGTGTGCGTTGGGCGAGGAGCGTGTGTGTGCGTTGGGGGAGGAGCGTGTGTGTGCGTTGGGCGAGGAGCGTGTGTGTGCGTTGGGCGAGGAGCGTGTGTGTGTTGTTGAAGGAGCGTGTGTGTGTGTTTTCTGGGAGTAGCGTATGTGTGTGTGTGTGTTGGGGGAGGAGCGTGTGTGTGTGTTGGGGGAGGAGCGTGTGTGTGTTGGGGGAGGAGCGTGTGTGTGTTGGGGGCGGAGCGTGTGTGTGTGTTGGGTGAGGAGCAGTGTGTGTGTTGGGGGAGTAGCGTCTGTGTGTGTTGGGGGAGGAGCGTGTGTGTGTGTGTTGGGGGAGGAGCGTGTGTGTGTGTGTTGGGGGAGGAGCGTGTGTGTGTGTGTTTGGGGAGGAGCGTGTGTGTGTGTTGGGGGAGGAGCGTGTGTGTGTGTTGGGGCAGGAGCGTGTGTGTGTGTTGGGGGAGGAGCGTGTGTGTGTGTGTTGGGGGAGGAGCGTGTGTGTGTGTGTTGGGGGAGGAGCGTGTGTGTGTGTGTTGGGGGAGGAGCGTGTGTGTGTGTTGGGGGAGGAGCGTGTGTGTGTGTTGGGGGAGGAGCGTGTGTGTGTGTTGGGGGAGGAGCGTGTGTGTGTGTTGGGGGAGAAGCGAGTGTGTGTGTTGGGGGTGGAGCGTGTGGGTGTGTTGGGGGAGCAGCGTGTGTGTGTTGGGGAGGAGCGTGTGTGTCTGTTTGGGGAGGACCGTCTGTGTGTGTTGGGGGAGGAACGTGTGTGTGTTGGGGGCGGAGCGTGTGTGTGTGTTGGGGGAGGAGCGTGTGTGTGTTGGGGGAGGAGCGTGTGTGTGTGTTGGGGGAGGAGCGTGTGTGTGTGTTGGGGGAGGAGCGTGTGTGTGTGTTGGGGGAGGAGCGTGTGTGTGTGATTTCTGGGAGGAGCGTGTGTGTGTGTGTTGGGGAAGGAGCGTGTGTGTGTGTGTGTGTTGGGGGAGGAGCATGTGTGTGTGTTGGGGGAGGAGCGTGTGTCTGTGTTGTGCGAGGAGCGTGTGTGTGTATTGGGGGAGGAGTGTGTGTGTGTGTTGGGGGAGGAGCGTGTGTGTGTGTTGGGTGAGGAGCGTGTGTGTGTGTTGGGTGAGGAGCAGTGTGTGTGTTGGGGGAGTAGCGTCTGTGTGTGTTGGGGAAGGAGCGTGTGTGTGTGGTGGTGGAGGAGCGTGTGTGTGTGTTGTGCGAGGAGCGTGTGTGTGTATTGGGGGAGGAGCGTGTGAGTGTGTTGGGGGAGGAGCATGTGAGTGTGTTGGGGCAGGAGCGTGTGTGTGTGTTTTCTGGGAGGAGCATGTGTGTGTGTTGGGGGAGGAGCATGTGTGTGTGTTGGCGGAGGAGCGTGTGTGTGTGTTGGGGAGGAGCGTGTGTGTCTGGGGGAGGAACGTGTGTGTGTGTTGGGGGCAGTGCGTGTGTGTGTGTTGGGGGAGGAGCGTGTGTCTGTGTTGGGGGGGAGCGAGTGTGTGTGTTGGGGGAGGAGCGTGTGTGTGTTGGGCGAGGAGCGTGTGTGTGTTTTGGGGGAGGAGCGTGTGTGTGTGTTTTCTGGGAGGAGAGTGTGTGTGTGTGTGTGCTGGGGGAGGAGCGTGTGTGTGTGTTGGGTGAGGAGCGTGTGTCTGTGTTGGGGGAGGAGCGTGTGTCTGTGTTGGGGGAGGAGCGTGTTTCTGTGTTGGGGGAGGAGCGTGTGTGTGTTGGGGGAGGAGCGTGTGTGTGTTTGGGGAGGAGCGTGTGTGTGTTGGGGTAGGAGCGTGTGTGCGCGTTGGGGAGGAGCGTGTGTGTGCGTTGGGCTAGGAGCGTGTGTGTGCGTTGGGCGAGGAGCGTGTGTGTGTTGTTGAAGGAGCGTGTGTGTGTGTTTTCTGGGAGTAGCGTATGTGTGTGTGTGTGTTGGGGGAGGAGCGTGTGTGTGTGTTGGGGGAGGTTTCGTGTGTGTGTTGGGGGAGGAGCGTGTGTGTGTTGGGGGAGGAGCGTGTGTGTGTTGGGGGCGGAACGTGTGTGTGTGTTGGGGGAGGAGCGAGTTTGTGTGTTGGGGGAGGAGCGTGTGTTCGTTGGGGGAGGAGCGTGTGTGTGTTGGGCGAGGAGCGTGTGTGTGTTTTGGGGAGGAGCGTGTGTGTGTGTTTTCTGGGAGGAGAGTGTGTGTGTGTGTGTGTGTGTGTGCTGGGGGAGGAGCGTGTGTGTGTGCTGGGGGAGGAGCGTGTGTGTGTGTTGGGTGAGGAGCGTGTGTCTCTGTTGGGGGAGGAGCGTGTTTCTGTGTTGGGGGAGGAGCGTGTGTGTGTTGGGGGAGGAGCGTGTGTGTGTTGGGGGAGGAGCGTGTGTGTGTGTTGGGGGAGGAGCATGTGTGTGTGTTGGGGGAGGAGCGTGAGTGTGTGTTGGGGGAGGAGCGTGTGTCTGTGTTGTGCGAGGAGCGTGTGTGTGTGTTGGGGGAGGAGCGTGTGTGTGCGTTGGGGGAGGACCGTGTGTGTGCGTTGGGGGAGGAGCGTGTGTGTGCGTTGGGGGAGTAGCGTGTGTGTTTGTTGGGGGAGGAGCGTGTGTGTTTGTTGGGGGAGGAGCGTGTGTGTGCGTTGGGCGAGGAGCGTGTGTGTGTTGTTGAAGGAGCGTGTGTGTGTGTTTTCTGGGAGTAGCGTATGTGTGTGTGTGTGTGTTGGGGGAGGAGCGTGTGTGTGTGTTGGGGGAGGAGCGTGTGTGTGTTGGGGGAGGAGCGTGTGTGTGTTGGGGGCGGAGCGTGTGTGTGTGTTGGGGGAGGAGCGAGTGTGTGTGTTGGGGGAGGAGCGTGTGTGTGTGTTGGGGGAGGAGCGTGTGTCTGTGTTGGGGGAGGAGCGTGTGTCTGTGTTGGGGGAGGAGCGTGTTTCTGTGTTGGGGGAGGAGCGTGTGTGTGTTGGGGGAGGAGCGTGTGTGTGTTGGGGGAGGAGCGTGTGTGTGTGTTGGGGGAGGAGCGTGTGTGTGTATTGGGGGAGGAGCGTGTGTGTGTGTTGGGGGAGGAGCGTGTGTGTGTGTTGGGGGAGGATCTTGTGTGTGTGTTGGGGGAGGAGCGTGTGTGTGTGTTGGGGTTGGAGCGTGTGTGTGTGTTTGCGGAGGAGCATGCGTGTGTTGGGGGAGGAGCGTGTGTGTGTGTGTTGGGGGAGGAGCGTGTATGTGTGTGTTTTGGGGGAGGAGCGTGTGTGTGTGTTGTTGGAGGAGCGTCTGTGTGTGTGTTGGGGGAGGAGCATTAGTGTGTGTTGGGGGAGGAGCGTGTGTGTGTGTTGGGTGAGGAGCGTGTGTGTGTGTTGGGGGCGGAGCGTGCGTGTGTGTTGGGGGCGGAGCGTGCGTGTGTGTTGGGGGAGGAGCATGTGTGTGTGTTCAGGGAGGAGCGTGTGTGTGTGTTGGGGGAGGAGCGTGTGTGTGTGTTGGGGGAGGAGCGTGTGTGTGTGTTGGGGGAGGAGCGTGCGTGTGTTGGGGGAGGTGCGTGTGTGTGTGTGTGTTGTGGGAGGAGCGTGTATGTGTGAGTTTTCGGGGAGGACCGTGTGTGTGTGTGTTGGTGGAGGAGCGTCTGTGTGTGTGTTGGGGGAGGAGCATGAGTGTGTTTTTGGGGGAGGAGCGTGTGTGTGTGTTGGGTGAGGAGCGTGTGTGTGTGTTGGGTGAGGAGCAGTGTGTGTGTTGGGGGAGTAGCGTCTGTGTGTGTTGGGGGAGGAGCGTGTGTGTGTGTGTTGGGGGAGGAGCGTGTGTGTGTGTGTTTGGGGAGGAGCGTGTGTGTGTGTTGGGGGAGGAGCGTGTGTGTGTGTTGGGGGAGGAGCGTGTGTGTGTGTGTGTTGGTGGAGGAGCGTGTGTGTGTGTGTGTGTTGGGGGAGGAGCGTGTGTGTGTGTGTTGGGGGAGGAGCGTGAGTGTGTGTTGGGGGAGGAGCGTGTGTGTGTGTTGGGGGAGGAGCGAGTGTGTGTGTTGGGGGTGGAGCGTGTGGGTGTGTTTGGGGAGCAGCGTGTGTGTGTGTTGGGGGAGGAGCGTGTGTGTGTGTTGGGGGAGGAGCGTGCGTGTGTTGGGGGAGGTGCGTGTGTGTGTGTGTGTTGTGGGAGGAGCGTGTATGTGTGAGTTTTCGGGGAGGACCGTGTGTGTGTGTGTTGGTGGAGGAGCGTCTGTGTGTGTGTTGGGGGAGGAGCATGAGTGTGTTTTTGGGGGAGGAGCGTGTGTGTGTGTTGGGTGAGGAGCGTGTGTGTGTGTTGGGTGAGGAGCAGTGTGTGTGTTGGGGGAGTAGCGTCTGTGTGTGTTGGGGGAGGAGCGTGTGTGTGTGTGTTGGGGGAGGAGCGTGTGTGTGTGTGTTTGGGGAGGAGCGTGTGTGTGTGTTGGGGGAGGAGCGTGTGTGTGTGTTGGGGGAGGAGCGTGTGTGTGTGTGTGTTGGTGGAGGAGCGTGTGTGTGTGTGTGTGTTGGGGGAGGAGCGTGTGTGTGTGTGTTGGGGGAGGAGCGTGAGTGTGTGTTGGGGGAGGAGCGTGTGTGTGTGTTGGGGGAGGAGCGAGTGTGTGTGTTGGGGGTGGAGCGTGTGGGTGTGTTTGGGGAGCAGCGTGTGTGTGTGTTGGGGGAGGAGCGTGTGTGTCTGTTTGGGGAGGAGCGTGTGTGTGTGTTGGGGGAGGAGCGTGTGTGTGTGTTGGGGGAGAAGCGTGTGTGTGTGTTGGGGGAGGAGCGTGTGTGTGTGTTGGGGGAGGAGCGTGCGTGTGTTGGGGGAGGAGCGTGTGTGTGTGTGTTGTGGGAGGAGCGTGTATGTGTGAGTTTTCGGGGAGGACCGTGTGTGTGTGTTGGTGGAGGAGCGTCTGTGTGTGTGTTGGGGGAGGAGCATGAGTGTGTTTTCTGGGAGTAGCGTATGTGTGTGTGTGTGTTGGGGGAGGAGCGTGTGTGTGTGTTGGGGGAGGAGCGTGTGTGTGCGTTGGGCGAGGAGCGTGTGTGTGTTGTTGAAGGAGCGTGTGTGTGTGTTTTCTGGGAGTAGCGTATGTGTGTGTGTGTGTTGGGGGAGGAGCGTGTGTGTGTGTTGGGGGAGGAGCGTGTGTGTGTTGGGGGAGGAGCGTGTGTGTGTTGGGGGCGGAGCGTGTGTGTGTGTTGGGGGAGGAGCGAGTGTGTGTGTTGGGGGAGGAGCGTGTGTGTGTGTTGGGGGAGGAGCGTGTGTGTGTGTTGGGGGAGGAGCGTGTGTCTGTGTTGGGGGAGGAGCGTGTGTCTGTGTTGGGGGAGGAGCGTGTTTCTGTGTTGGGGGAGGAGCGTGTGTGTGTTGGGGGAGGAGCGTGTGTGTGTGTTGGGGGAGGAGCGTGTGTGTGTGTTGGGGGAGGAGCGTGTGTGTGTGTTGGGGGAGGAGCGTGTGTCTGTGTTGTGCGAGGAGCGTGTGTGTGTATTGGGGGAGGAGCGTGTGTGTGTGTTGGGGGAGGAGCGTGTGTGTGTGTTGGGGGAGGAGCTTGTGTGTGTGTTGGGGGAGGAGCGTGTGTGTGTGTTGGGGTTGGAGCGTGTGTGTGTGTTTGCGGAGGAGCATGCGTGTGTTGGGGGAGGAGCGTGTGTGTGTGTGTTGGGGGAGGAGCGTGTATGTGTGTGTTTTGGGGGAGGAGCGTGTGTGTGTGTTGTTGGAGGAGCGTCTGTGTGTGTGTTGGGGGAGGAGCATTAGTGTGTGTTGGGGGAGGAGCGTGTGTGTGTGTTGGGTGAGGAGCGTGTGTGTGTGTTGGGGGCGGAGCGTGCGTGTGTGTTGGGGGCGGAGCGTGCGTGTGTGTTGGGGGAGGAGCATGTGTGTGTGTTCAGGGAGGAGCGTGTGTGTGTGTTGGGGGAAGAGCGTGTGTGTGTGTTGGGGGAGGAGCGTGTGTGTGTGTTGGGGGAGGAGCGTGTGTGTGTGTTGGGGGAGGAGCGTGCGTGTGTTGGGGGAGGTGCGTGTGTGTGTTGTGGGAGGAGCGTGTATGTGTGAGTTTTCGGGGAGGACCGTGTGTGTGTGTGTTGGTGGAGGAGCATGAGTGTGTTTTTGGGGGAGGAGCGTGTGTGTGTGTTGGGTGAGGAGCGTGTGTGTGTTTTGGGTGAGGAGCAGTGTGTGTGTTGGGGGAGTAGCGTCTGTGTGTGTTGGGGGAGGAGCGTGTGTGTGTGTGTTGGGGGAGGAGCGTGTGTGTGTGTGTTTGGGGAGGAGCGTGTGTGTGTGTTGGGGGAGGAGCGTGTGTGTGTGTTGGGGGAGGAGCGTGTGTGTGTGTGTGTTGGTGGAGGAGCGTGTGTGTGTGTGTGTGTTGGGGGAGGAGCGTGTGTGTGTGTGTTGGGGGAGGAGCGTGAGTGTGTGTTGGGGGAGGAGCGTGTGTGTGTGTTGGGGGAGGAGCGTGTGTGTGTGTTGGGGGAGGAGCGTGTGTGTGTGTGTGTTGGGGGAGGAGCGAGTGTGTGTGTTGGGGGTGGAGCGTGTGGGTGTGTTGGGGGAGCAGCGTGTGTGTGTTGGGGAGGAGCGTGTGTGTCTGTTTGGGGAGGAGCGTGTGTGTGTGTTGGGGGAGGAACGTGTGTGTGTTGGGGGAGGAGCGTGTGTGTGTGTTGGGGGAGGAGCGTGTGTGTGTTGGGGGAGGAGCGTGTGTGTGTGTTGGGGGAGGAGCGTGTGTGTGTGTTGGGGGAGGAGCGTGTGTGTGCGTTGGGGGAGGAGCGTGTGTGTGTGTTGGGGGAGGAGCGTGTGTGTGTGTTGGGGGAGGAGCGTGTGTGTGTGTTGGGGGAGGAGCGTGTGTGTGTGTTGGGGGAGGAGCGTGCGTGTGTTGGGGGAGGAGCGTGTGTGTGTGTGTTGTGGGAGGAGCGTGTATGTGTGAGTTTTCGGGGAGGACCGTGTGTGTGTGTTGGTGGAGGAGCGTCTGTGTGTGTGTTGGGGGAGGAGCATGAGTGTGTTTTTGGGGGAGGAGCGTGTGTGTGTGTTGGGTGAGGAGCGTGTGTGTGTGTTGGGTGAGGAGCAGTGTGTGTGTTGGGGGAGTAGCGTCTGTGTGTGTTGGGGGAGGAGCGTGTGTGTGTGTGTTGGGGGAGGAGCGTGTGTGTGTGTGTTTGGGGAGGAGCGTGTGTGTGTGTTGGGGGAGGAGCGTGTGTGTGTGTTGGGGGAGGAGCGTGTGTGTGTGTGTGTTGGGGGAGGAGCGTGTGTGTGTGTGTGTTGGTGGAGGAGCGTGTGTGTGTGTGTGTGTTGGGGGAGGAGCGTGTGTGTGTGTGTTGGGGGAGGAGCGTGAGTGTGTGTTGGGGGAGGAGCGTGTGTGTGTGTTGGGGGAGGAGCGTGTGTGTGTGTTGGGGGAGGAGCGTGTGTGTGTGTGTGTTGGGGGAGGAGCGAGTGTGTGTGTTGGGGGTGGAGCGTGTGGGTGTGTTGGGGGAGCAGCGTGTGTGTGTTGGGGAGGAGCGTGTGTGTCTGTTTGGGGAGGACCGTCTGTGTGTGTTGGGGGAGGAACGTGTGTGTGTTGGGGGAGGAGCGTGTGTGTGTGTTGGGGGAGGAGCGTGTGTGTGTTGGGGGAGGAGCGTGTGTGTGTGTTGGGGGAGGAGCGTGTGTGTGTGTTGGGGGAGGAGCGTGTGTGTGTGTTGGGGGAGGAGCGTGTGTGTGTGTTGGGGGAGGAGCGTGTGTGTGTGTTGGGGGAGGAGCGTGTGTGTGTGTTGGGGGAGGCGCGTGTGTGTGTGATTTCTGGGAGGAGCGTGTGTGTGTGTGTTGGGGGAGGAGCGTGTGTGTGTGTGTGTGTTGGGGGAGGAGCGTGTGTGTGTGTTGGGGGAGGAGCATGTGTGTGTGTTGGGGGAGGAGCGTGTGTCTGTGTTGTGCGAGGAGCGTGTGTGTGTATTGGGGGAGGAGCGTGTGTGTGTGTTGGGGGAGGAGCGTGTGTGTGTGTTGGGTGAGGAGCGTGTGTGTGTGTTGGGTGAGGAGCAGTGTGTGTGTTGGGGGAGTAGCGTCTGTGTGTGTTGGGGGAGGAGCGTGTGTGTGTGTGTTGGGGGAGGAGCGTGTGTGTGTGTGTGTTGGGGGAGGAGCGTGTGTGTGTGTTGGGGGAGGAGCGTGAGTGTGTGTTGGGGGAGGAGCGTGTGTGTGTGTTGGGGGAGGAGCGTGTGTGTGTGTGTGTGTTGGGGGAGGAGCGTGTGTGTGTGTGTGTGTGTTGGTGGAGGAGCGTGTGTGTGTGTGTTGGGGGAGGAGCCTGTGTGTGTGTTGGGGGAGGAGCGTGTGTGTGTGTTGGGGGAGGAGCGTGTGTGTGTGTTGGGGGAGGAGCGAGTGTGTGTGTTGGGGGTGGAGCGTGTGGGTGTGTTGGGGGAGCAGCGTGTGTGTGTTGGGGAGGAGCGTGTGTGTCTGTTTGGGGAGGACCGTCTGTGTGTGTTGGGGGAGGAACGTGTGTGTGTTGGGGGCGGAGCGCGTGTGTGTGTTGGGGGAGGAGCGTGTGTGTGTTGGGGGAGGAGCGTGTGTGTGTGTTGGGGGAGGAGCGTGTGTGTGTGTTGGGGGAGGAGCGTGTGTGTGTGTTGGGGGAGGAGCGTGTGTGTGCGATTTCTGGGAGGAGCGTGTGTGTGTGTGTTGGGGGAGGAGCGTGTGTGTGTGTGTTTTGGGGGAGGAGCGTGTGTGTGTGTTGGGGGAGGAGCGTGTGTGTGTGTTGGGGGAGGAGCGTGTGTGTGTGTTGGGGGAGGAGCATGTGTGTGTGTTGGGGGAGGAGCGTGTGTCTGTGTTGTGCGAGGAGCGTGTGTGTGTATTGGGGGAGGAGCGTGTGTGTGTGTTGGAGGAGGAGCGTGTGTGTGTGTTGGGGAGGAGCGTGTGTGTGCGTTGGGGGAGGAGCGTGTGTGTGCGTTGGGGGAGGAGCGTGTGTGTGTGTTGGGGGAGGAGCGTGTGTGTGTGATTTCTGGGAGGAGCGTGTGTTTGTGTGTTGGGGGAGGAGCGTGTGTGTGTGTGTTTTGGGGGAGGAGCGTGTGTGTGTGTTGGGGGAGGAGCGTGTGTGTGTGTTGGGGGAGGAGCGTGTGTGTGTGTTGGGGGAGGAGCGTGTGTCTGTGTTGTGCGAGGAGCGTGTGTGTGTATTGGGGGAGGAGCGTGTGTGTGTGTTGGAGGAGGAGCGTGTGTGTGTGTTGGGGAGGAGCGTGTGTGTGCGTTGGGGGAGGAGCGTGTGTGTGCGTTGGGCGAGGAGCGTGTGTGTGCGTTGGGGGAGGAGCGTGTGTGTGCGTTGGGCGAGGAGCGTGTGTGTGCGTTGGGCGAGGAGCGTGTGTGTGTGTTTTCTGGGAGTAGCGTATGTGTGTGTGTGTGTGTTGGGGGAGGAGCGTGTGTGTGTGTTGGGGGAGGAGCGTGTGTGTGTTGGGGGAGGAGCGTGTGTGTGTTGGGGGCGGAGCGTGTGTGTGTGTTGGGGGAGGAGCGTGTGTGTGTGTTGGGGGGGAGCGAGTGTGTGTGTTGGGGGAGGAGCGTGTGTTCGTTGGGGGAGGAGCGTGTGTGTGTGTTTTCTGGGAGGAGAGTGTGTGTGTGTGTGTGTGTGCTGGGGGAGGAGCGTGTGTGTGTGTTGGGTGAGGAGCGTGTGTCTGTGTTCGGGGAGGAGCGTGTGTCTGTGTTGGGGGAGGAGCGTGTTTCTGTGTTGGGGGAGGAGCGTGTGTGTGTTGGGGGAGGAGCGTGTGTGTGTTGGGGGAGGAGCGTGTGTGTGTGTTGGGGGAGGAGCATGTGTGTGTGTTGGGGGAGGAGCGTGTGTGTGTGTTGGGGGAGGACCGTGTGTGTGTGTGTTCGGGGAGGAGCGTGTGTCTGTGTTGTGCGAGGAGCGTATGTGTGTATTGGGGGAGGAGCGTGTGTGTGTGTTGGGGGAGGAGCGTGTGTGTGTGTTGGGGGAGGAGCGTGTGTGTGTGTTGGGGAGGAGCGTGTGTGTGCGTTGGGGGAGGAGCGTGTGTGTGCGTTGGGGGAGGAGCGTGTGTGTGCGTTGGGCGAGGAGCGTGTGTGTGTTGTTGAAGGAGCGTGTGTGTGTTGTTGAAGGAGCGTGTGTGTGTGTTTTCTGGGAGTAGCGTATGTATGTGTGTGTGTTGGGGGAGGAGCGTGTGTGTGTGTTGGGGGAGGAGCGTGTGTGTGTGTTGGGGGAGGAGCGTGCGTGTGTTGGGGGAGGTGCGTGTGTGTGTTGTGGGAGGAGCGTGTATGTGTGAGTTTTCGGGGAGGACCGTGTGTGTGTGTGTTGGTGGAGGAGCGTCTGTGTGTGTGTTGGGGGAGGAGCATGAGTGTGTTTTTGGGGGAGGAGCGTGTGTGTGTGTTGGGTGAGGAGCGTGTGTGTGTTTTGGGTGAGGAGCAGTGTGTGTGTTGGGGGAGTAGCGTCTGTGTGTGTTGGGGGAGGAGCGTGTGTGTGTGTGTTGGGGGAGGAGCGTGTGTGTGTGTGTTTGGGGAGGAGCGTGTGTGTGTGTTGGGGGAGGAGCGTGTGTGTGTGTTGGGGGAGGAGCGTGTGTGTGTGTGTGTTGGTGGAGGAGCGTGTGTGTGTGTGTGTGTTGGGGGAGGAGCGTGTGTGTGTGTTGGGGGAGGAGCGTGTGTGTGTGTGTGTTGGGGGAGGAGCGAGTGTGTGTGTTGGGGGTGGAGCGTGTGGGTGTGTTGGGGGAGCAGCGTGTGTGTGTTGGGGAGGAGCGTGTGTGTCTGTTTGGGGAGGAGCGTGTGTGTGTGTTGGGGGAGGAACGTGTGTGTGTTGGGGGAGGAGCGTGTGTGTGTGTTGGGGGAGGAGCGTGTGTGTGTTGGGGGAGGAGCGTGTGTGTGTGTTGGGGGAGGAGCGTGTGTGTGTGTTGGGGGAGGAGCGTGTGTGTGCGTTGGGGGAGGAGCGTGTGTGTGTGTTGGGGGAGGAGCGTGTGTGTGTGTTGGGGGAGGAGCGTGTGTGTGTGTTGGGGGAGGAGCGTGTGTGTGTGTTGGGGGAGGAGCGTGCGTGTGTTGGGGGAGGAGCGTGTGTGTGTGTGTTGTGGGAGGAGCGTGTATGTGTGAGTTTTCGGGGAGGACCGTGTGTGTGTGTTGGTGGAGGAGCGTCTGTGTGTGTGTTGGGGGAGGAGCATGAGTGTGTTTTTGGGGGAGGAGCGTGTGTGTGTGTTGGGTGAGGAGCGTGTGTGTGTGTTGGGTGAGGAGCAGTGTGTGTGTTGGGGGAGTAGCGTCTGTGTGTGTTGGGGGAGGAGCGTGTGTGTGTGTGTTGGGGGAGGAGCGTGTGTGTGTGTGTTTGGGGAGGAGCGTGTGTGTGTGTTGGGGGAGGAGCGTGTGTGTGTGTTGGGGGAGGAGCGTGTGTGTGTGTGTGTTGGGGGAGGAGCGTGTGTGTGTGTGTGTTGGTGGAGGAGCGTGTGTGTGTGTGTGTGTTGGGGGAGGAGCGTGTGTGTGTGTGTTGGGGGAGGAGCGTGAGTGTGTGTTGGGGGAGGAGCGTGTGTGTGTGTTGGGGGAGGAGCGTGTGTGTGTGTTGGGGGAGGAGCGTGTGTGTGTGTGTGTTGGGGGAGGAGCGAGTGTGTGTGTTGGGGGTGGAGCGTGTGGGTGTGTTGGGGGAGCAGCGTGTGTGTGTTGGGGAGGAGCGTGTGTGTCTGTTTGGGGAGGACCGTCTGTGTGTGTTGGGGGAGGAACGTGTGTGTGTTGGGGGAGGAGCGTGTGTGTGTGTTGGGGGAGGAGCGTGTGTGTGTTGGGGGAGGAGCGTGTGTGTGTGTTGGGGGAGGAGCGTGTGTGTGTGTTGGGGGAGGAGCGTGTGTGTGTGTTGGGGGAGGAGCGTGTGTGTGTGTTGGGGGAGGAGCGTGTGTGTGTGTTGGGGGAGGAGCGTGTGTGTGTGTTGGGGGAGGCGCGTGTGTGTGTGATTTCTGGGAGGAGCGTGTGTGTGTGTGTTGGGGGAGGAGCGTGTGTGTGTGTGTGTGTTGGGGGAGGAGCGTGTGTGTGTGTTGGGGGAGGAGCATGTGTGTGTGTTGGGGGAGGAGCGTGTGTCTGTGTTGTGCGAGGAGCGTGTGTGTGTATTGGGGGAGGAGCGTGTGTGTGTGTTGGGGGAGGAGCGTGTGTGTGTGTTGGGTGAGGAGCGTGTGTGTGTGTTGGGTGAGGAGCAGTGTGTGTGTTGGGGGAGTAGCGTCTGTGTGTGTTGGGGGAGGAGCGTGTGTGTGTGTGTTGGGGGAGGAGCGTGTGTGTGTGTGTGTTGGGGGAGGAGCGTGTGTGTGTGTTGGGGGAGGAGCGTGAGTGTGTGTTGGGGGAGGAGCGTGTGTGTGTGTTGGGGGAGGAGCGTGTGTGTGTGTGTGTGTTGGGGGAGGAGCGTGTGTGTGTGTGTGTGTGTTGGTGGAGGAGCGTGTGTGTGTGTGTTGGGGGAGGAGCCTGTGTGTGTGTTGGGGGAGGAGCGTGTGTGTGTGTTGGGGGAGGAGCGTGTGTGTGTGTTGGGGGAGGAGCGAGTGTGTGTGTTGGGGGTGGAGCGTGTGGGTGTGTTGGGGGAGCAGCGTGTGTGTGTTGGGGAGGAGCGTGTGTGTCTGTTTGGGGAGGACCGTCTGTGTGTGTTGGGGGAGGAACGTGTGTGTGTTGGGGGCGGAGCGCGTGTGTGTGTTGGGGGAGGAGCGTGTGTGTGTTGGGGGAGGAGCGTGTGTGTGTGTTGGGGGAGGAGCGTGTGTGTGTGTTGGGGGAGGAGCGTGTGTGTGTGTTGGGGGAGGAGCGTGTGTGTGCGATTTCTGGGAGGAGCGTGTGTGTGTGTGTTGGGGGAGGAGCGTGTGTGTGTGTGTTTTGGGGGAGGAGCGTGTGTGTGTGTTGGGGGAGGAGCGTGTGTGTGTGTTGGGGGAGGAGCGTGTGTGTGTGTTGGGGGAGGAGCATGTGTGTGTGTTGGGGGAGGAGCGTGTGTCTGTGTTGTGCGAGGAGCGTGTGTGTGTATTGGGGGAGGAGCGTGTGTGTGTGTTGGAGGAGGAGCGTGTGTGTGTGTTGGGGAGGAGCGTGTGTGTGCGTTGGGGGAGGAGCGTGTGTGTGCGTTGGGGGAGGAGCGTGTGTGTGTGTTGGGGGAGGAGCGTGTGTGTGTGATTTCTGGGAGGAGCGTGTGTTTGTGTGTTGGGGGAGGAGCGTGTGTGTGTGTGTTTTGGGGGAGGAGCGTGTGTGTGTGTTGGGGGAGGAGCGTGTGTGTGTGTTGGGGGAGGAGCGTGTGTGTGTGTTGGGGGAGGAGCGTGTGTCTGTGTTGTGCGAGGAGCGTGTGTGTGTATTGGGGGAGGAGCGTGTGTGTGTGTTGGAGGAGGAGCGTGTGTGTGTGTTGGGGAGGAGCGTGTGTGTGCGTTGGGGGAGGAGCGTGTGTGTGCGTTGGGCGAGGAGCGTGTGTGTGCGTTGGGGGAGGAGCGTGTGTGTGCGTTGGGCGAGGAGCGTGTGTGTGCGTTGGGCGAGGAGCGTGTGTGTGTGTTTTCTGGGAGTAGCGTATGTGTGTGTGTGTGTGTTGGGGGAGGAGCGTGTGTGTGTGTTGGGGGAGGAGCGTGTGTGTGTTGGGGGAGGAGCGTGTGTGTGTTGGGGGCGGAGCGTGTGTGTGTGTTGGGGGAGGAGCGTGTGTGTGTGTTGGGGGGGAGCGAGTGTGTGTGTTGGGGGAGGAGCGTGTGTTCGTTGGGGGAGGAGCGTGTGTGTGTGTTTTCTGGGAGGAGAGTGTGTGTGTGTGTGTGTGTGCTGGGGGAGGAGCGTGTGTGTGTGTTGGGTGAGGAGCGTGTGTCTGTGTTCGGGGAGGAGCGTGTGTCTGTGTTGGGGGAGGAGCGTGTTTCTGTGTTGGGGGAGGAGCGTGTGTGTGTTGGGGGAGGAGCGTGTGTGTGTTGGGGGAGGAGCGTGTGTGTGTGTTGGGGGAGGAGCATGTGTGTGTGTTGGGGGAGGAGCGTGTGTGTGTGTTGGGGGAGGACCGTGTGTGTGTGTGTTCGGGGAGGAGCGTGTGTCTGTGTTGTGCGAGGAGCGTATGTGTGTATTGGGGGAGGAGCGTGTGTGTGTGTTGGGGGAGGAGCGTGTGTGTGTGTTGGGGGAGGAGCGTGTGTGTGTGTTGGGGAGGAGCGTGTGTGTGCGTTGGGGGAGGAGCGTGTGTGTGCGTTGGGGGAGGAGCGTGTGTGTGCGTTGGGCGAGGAGCGTGTGTGTGTTGTTGAAGGAGCGTGTGTGTGTTGTTGAAGGAGCGTGTGTGTGTGTTTTCTGGGAGTAGCGTATGTATGTGTGTGTGTTGGGGGAGGAGCGTGTGTGTGTGTTGGGGGAGGAGCGTGTGTGTGTTGGGGGAGGAGCGTGTGTGTGTTGGGGGAGGAGCGTGTGTGTGTTGGGGGAGGAGCTTGTGTGTGTGTGTGTGTTGGGGGAGGAGCCTGTGTGTGTTGGGGCCGGAGCGTGTGTGTGTGTTTTCTGGGAGGAGCGTGTGTGTGTGTGTGTTTTGGGGGAGGAGCGTGTGCCTGTGTTGGGTGAGGAGCGTGTGTGTGTGTTGGGGGAGGAGCGTGTGTGTGTGTAGGGGGAGCAGCGCGTGTGTGTGTTTTCTGGGAGGAGCGTTTGTGTGTGTTGGGGGAGGAGCGTTTGTGTGTGTTGGGGAAGGAGCGTGTGTGTGTGGTGGTGGAGGAGCGTGTGTGTGTGTTGTGCGAGGAGCGTGTGTGTGTATTGGGGGAGGAGCGTGTGAGTGTGTTGGGGGAGGAGCGTGTGTGTGTGTTTTCTGGGAGGAGCATGTGTGTGTGTTGGGGGAGGAGCGTGTGTGTGTTTGGGGCGGAGCGTGTGTGTGTGTTGGGGGAGGAGCGTGTGTGTGTGTTGGGGGAGGAGCGTGTGTGTGTGTTGGGGGAGGAGCTTGTGTGTGTGTTGGGGGAGGGGCGTGTGTGTGTGTTGGGGTTGGAGCGTGTGTATGTGTTTGGGGAGGAGCATGCGTGTGTTGGGGGAGGAGCGTGTGTGTGTGTGTTGTGGGAGGAGCGTGTATGTGTGAGTTTTGGGGGAGGAGCGTGTGTGTGTGTTGTTGGAGGACCGTCTGTGTGTGTGTTGGGGGAGGAGCGTGTGTGTGTGTTGGGGGAGGAGCGTGTGTGTGTTTGGGGCGGAGCGTGTGTGTGTGTTGGGGGAGGAGCGTGTGTGTGTGTTGGGGGAGGAGCGTGTGTGTGTGTTGGGGGAGGAGCTTGTGTGTGTGTTGGGGGAGGGGCGTGTGTGTGTGTTGGGGTTGGAGCGTGTGTATGTGTTTGGGGAGGAGCATGCGTGTGTTGGGGGAGGAGCGTGTGTGTGTGTGTTGTGGGAGGAGCGTGTATGTGTGAGTTTTGGGGGAGGAGCGTGTGTGTGTGTTGTTGGAGGACCGTCTGTGTGTGTGTTGGGGGAGGAGCGTGTGTGTGTGTTGGGTGAGGAGCGTGTGTGTGTGTTGGGGGCGGAGCGTGCGTGTGTGTTGGGGGAGGAGCGTGTGTGTGTGTTCAGGGAGGAACGTGTGTGTGTGTTGGGGGAGGAGCGTGTGTGTGTGTTGGGGGAGGAGCGTGTGTGTGTGTTGGGGGAGGAGCGTGTATGTGTGTTGGGGGAGGAGCGTGTGTGTGTGTTGGGGGAGGAGCGTGTGTGTGTGTTGGGGGAGGAGCGTGCGTGTGTTGGGGGAGCAGCGTGTGTGTGTGTGATGTGGGAGGAGCGTGTATGTGTGAGTTTTCGGGGAGGACCGTGTGTGTGTGTTGGTGGAGGAGCGTCTGTGTGTGTGTTGGGGGAGGAGCATGAGTGTGTTTTTGGGGGAGGAGCGTGTGTGTGTGTTGGGTGAGGAGCGTGTGTGTGTGTGTTGGGTGAGGAGCAGTGTGTGTGTTGGGGGAGTAGCGTCTGTGTGTGTTGGGGGAGGAGCGTGTGCGTGTGTTTTGGGGGAGGAGCGTGTGTGTGTGTTGGGAGAGGAGCGTGTGTGTGTGTTGGGGGAGGAGCGTGTGTGTGTGTGTGTTGGGGGAGGAGCGTGTGTGTGTGTTGGGGGAGGAGCGTGTGTGTGTGTGTTGGGGGAGGAGCGTGTGTGTGTGTTGGGGGAGGAGCGTGTGTGTGTGTTGGGGGAGGAGCGTGTGCGTGTGTTTTGGGGGAGGAGCGTGTGTGTGTGTTGGGGGAGGAGCGTGTGTGTGTGTTGGGGGAGGAGCGTGTGCGTGTGTTTTGGGGGAGGAGCGTGTGTGTGTGTTGGGGGAGGAGCGCGTGTGTGTGTAGGGGGAGGAGCGCATGTGTGTGTTTTCTGGGAGGAGCGCGTGTGTGTGTTTTCTGGGAGGAGCATGTGTGTGTGTTGGGGGAGGAGCGTGTGTGTGTGTAGGGGGAGGAGCGCGTGTGTGTGTTTTCTGGGAGGAGCGTTTGTGTGTGTTTTCTGTGAGGAGCGTTTGTGTGTGTTGGGGGAGGAGCGTTTGTGTGTGTTGGGGAAGGAGCGTGTGTGTGTGGTGGTGGAGGAGCGTGTGTGTGTGTTGTGCGAGGAGCGTGTGTGTGTATTGGGGGAGGAGCGTGTGAGTGTGTTGGGGGAGGAGCGTGTGAGTGTGTTGGGGGAGGAGCGTGTGTGTGTGTTGGGGAGGAGCGTGTGTGTCTGGGGGAGGAGCGTGTGTGTGTGTTGGGGGCGGAGCGTGTGTGTGTGTTGGGGGCGGAGTGTGTGTGTGTGTTGGGGGCGGAGTGTGTGTCTGTGTTGGGGGAGGAGCGTGTGTGTGTGTTGGGGGAGGAGCGTGTGTGTGTGTTGGGGGAGGAGCGTGTGTGTGTGTTGGGGGAGGAGCGTGTGTGTGTGTTGGGGTTGGAGCGTGTGTGTGTGTTTGGGGAGGAGCATGCGTGTCTTGTGGGAGGAGCGTGTGTGTGTGTCTTGTGGGAGGAGCGTGTATCTGAGAGTTTTGGGGGAGGAGCGTGTGTGTGTGTTGTTGGAGGAGCGTCTGTGTGTGTGTTGGGGGAGGAGCATGAGTGTGTGTTGGGGGAGGAGCGTGTGTGTGTGTTGGGTGAGGAGCGTGTGTGTGTGTTGGGGGCGGAGCGTGCGTGTGTGTTGGGGGAGGAGCGTGTGTGTGTGTTGGGGGAGGAGCGTGTGTGTGTGTTGGGGGAGGAGCGTGTGTGTGTGTGTGTTGGGGGAGGAGCGTGTGTGTGTGTTGGGGGAGGAGCGTGTGTGTGTGTTGGGGGAGGAGTGTGTGTGTGTGTGTGGGGGAGGTGTGTGTGTGTTGGGGGAGGAGCGTGCGTGTGTTGCGGGAGGAGCGTGTGTGTGTGTGTTGTGGGAGGAGCGTGTATGTGTGAGTTTTCGGGGAGGACCGTGTGTGTGTGTTGGTGGAGGAGCGTCTGTGTGTGTGTTGGGGGAGGAGCATGAGTGTGTTTTTGGGGGAGGAGCGTGTGTGTGTGTTGGGTGAGGAGCGTGTGTGTGTGTTGGGTGAGGAGCAGTGTGTGTGTTGGGGGAGTAGCGTCTGTGTGTGTTGGGGGAGGAGCGTGTGTGTGTGTTGGGGGAGGAGCGTGTGTGTGTGTTGGGGGAGGAGCGTGTGTGTGTGTTGGGGTTGGAGCGTGTGTGTGTGTTTGGGGAGGAGCATGCGTGTCTTGTGGGAGGAGCGTGTGTGTGTGTCTTGTGGGAGGAGCGTGTATCTGAGAGTTTTGGGGGAGGAGCGTGTGTGTGTGTTGTTGGAGGAGCGTCTGTGTGTGTGTTGGGGGAGGAGCATGAGTGTGTGTTGGGGGAGGAGCGTGTGTGTGTGTTGGGTGAGGAGCGTGTGTGTGTGTTGGGGGCGGAGCGTGCGTGTGTGTTGGGGGAGGAGCGTGTGTGTGTGTTGGGGGAGGAGCGTGTGTGTGTGTTGGGGGAGGAGCGTGTGTGTGTGTGTGTTGGGGGAGGAGCGTGTGTGTGTGTTGGGGGAGGAGCGTGTGTGTGTGTTGGGGGAGGAGTGTGTGTGTGTGTGTGGGGGAGGTGTGTGTGTGTTGGGGGAGGAGCGTGCGTGTGTTGCGGGAGGAGCGTGTGTGTGTGTGTTGTGGGAGGAGCGTGTATGTGTGAGTTTTCGGGGAGGACCGTGTGTGTGTGTTGGTGGAGGAGCGTCTGTGTGTGTGTTGGGGGAGGAGCATGAGTGTGTTTTTGGGGGAGGAGCGTGTGTGTGTGTTGGGTGAGGAGCGTGTGTGTGTGTTGGGTGAGGAGCAGTGTGTGTGTTGGGGGAGTAGCGTCTGTGTGTGTTGGGGGAGGAGCGTGTGTGTGTGTGTTGGGGGAGGAGCGTGTGTGTGTGTGTTGGGGGAGGAGCGTGTGTGTGTGTGTTGGGTGAGGAGCGGGTGTCTGTGTGTTTGGGGAGGAGCGTGTGTGTGTGTTGGGGGAGGAGCGTGTGTGTGTGTTGGGGCAGGAGCATGTGTGTGTGTGTGTTGGGGGAGGAGCGTGTGTGTGTGTTGGGGGAGGAGCGTGTGTGTGTGTGTTGGGGGAGGAGCGTGTGTGTGTGTGTTGGGGGACGAGCGTGTGTGTGTGTTGGGGGAGGAGCGTGTGTGTGTGTTGGGGGAGGAGCGAGTGTGTGTGTTGGGGGTGGAGCGTGTGGGTGTGTTGGGGGAGCAGCGTGTGTGTGTTGGGGAGGAGCGTGTGTGTCTGTTTGGGGAGGACCGTCTGTGTGTGTTGGGGGAGGAACGTGTGTGTGTTGGGGGCGGAGCGCGTGTGTGTGTTGGGGGAGGAGCGTGTGTGTGTTGGGGGAGGAGCGTGTGTGTGTGTTGGGGGAGGAGCGTGTGTGTGTGTTGGGGGAGGAGCGTGTGTGTGTGTTGGGGGAGGAGCGTGTGTGTGTGATTTCTGGGAGGAGCGTGTGTGTGTGTGTTGGGGGAGGAGCGTGTGTGTGTGTGTTGGGGGAGGAGCGTGTGAGTGTGTGTGTGTTGGGGGAGGAGCGTGAGTGTGTGTTGTGGGAGGAGCATGTGTGTGTGTTGGGGGAGGAGCGTGTGTCTGTGTTGTGCGAGGAGCGTGTGTGTGTATTGGGGGAGGAGTGTGTGTGTGTGTTGGGGGAGGAGCGTGTGTGTGTGTTGGGTGAGGAGCGTGTGTGTGTGTTGGGTGAGGAGCAGTGTGTGTGTTGGGGGAGTAGCGTCTGTGTGTGTTGGGGGAGGAGCGTGTGTGTGTGTGTTGGGGGAGGAGAGTGTGTGTGTGTTGGGGGAGGAGCGTGTGTGTGTGTTGGGGGAGGAGCGTGTGTGTGTGTTGGGGGAGGAGCGTGAGTGTGTGTTGGGGGAGGAGCGTGTGTGTGTGTTGGGGGAGGAGCGTGTGTGTGTGTGTGTTGGGGGAGGAGCGTGTGTGTGTGTGTGTGTGTTGGGGGAGGAGCGTGTGTGTGTGTGTTGGGGGAGGAGCGTGTGTGTGTGTTGGGGGAGGAGCGTGTGTGTGTGTTGGGGGAGGAGCGTGTGTGTGTGTTGGGGGAGGAGCGAGTGTGTGTGTTGGGGGTGGAGCGTGTGGGTGCGTTGTGGGAGCAGCGTGTGTGTGTTGGGGAGGAGCGTGTGTGTCTGTTTGGGGAGGACCGTCTGTGTGTGTTGGGGGAGGAACGTGTATGTGTTGTGGGCGGAGCGCGTGTGTGTGTTGGGGGAGGAGCGTGTGTGTGTTGGGGGAGGAGCGTGTGTGTGTGTTGGGGGAGGAGCGTGTGTGTGTGTTGGGGGAGGAGCGTGTGTGTGTGTTGGGGGAGGAGCGTGTGTGTGTGATTTCTGGGAGGAGCGTGTGTGTGTGTGTTGGGGGAGGAGCGTGTGTGTGTGTGTGTGTTGGGGGAGGAGCGTGTGTGTGTGTTGGGGGAGGAGCATGTGTGTGTGTTGGGGGAGGAGCATGTGTGTGTGTTGGGGAGGAGCGTGTGTGTGTGTTGGGGAAGGAGCGTGTGTGTGCGTTGGGGGAGGAGCGTGTATGTGTGTGTTGGGGGAGGAGCGTGTGTGTGTGTTGGGGGAGGAGCGTGTGTGTGCGTTGGGCGAGGAGCGTGTGTGTGTTGTTGAAGGAGCGTGTATGTGTGTTTTCTGGGAGTAGCGTATGTGTGTGTGTGTGTTGGAGGAGCGTGTGTGTGTGTTGGGGGAGGAGCGTGTGTGTGTTGGGGGAGGAGCGTGTGTGTGTTGGGGGCGGAGCGTGTGTGTGTGTTGGGGGAGGAGCGAGTGTGTGTGTTGGGGGAGGAGCGTGTGTGTGTGTTGGGGGAGGAGCGTGTGTGTGTGTTGGGGGAGGAGCGTGTGTGTGTGTTGGGGGAGGAGCGTGTGTGTGTGTTGGGGGAGGAGCGTGTGTCTGTGTTGTGCGAGGAGCGTGTGTGTGTATTGGGGGAGGAGCGTGTGTGTGTGTTGGGGGAGGAGCGTGTGTGTGTGTTGGGGGAGGAGCTTGTGTGTGTGTTGGGGGAGGAGCGTGTGTGTGTGTTGGGGTTGGAGCGTGTGTGTGTGTTTGCGGAGGAGCATGCGTGTGTTGGGGGAGGAGCGTGTGTGTGTGTGTTGGGGGAGGAGCGTGTATGTGTGTGTTTTGGGGGAGGAGCGTGTGTGTGTGTGTTGTTGGAGGAGCGTCTGTGTGTGTGTTGGGGGAGGAGCATTAGTGTGTGTTGGGGGAGGAGCGTGTGTGTGTGTTGGGTGAGGAGCGTGTGTGTGTGTTGGGGGCGGAGCGTGCGTGTGTGTTGGGGGCGGAGCGTGCGTGTGTGTTGGGGGAGGAGCGTGTGTGTGTGTTCAGGGAGGAGCGTGTGTGTGTGTTGGGGGAGGAGCGTGTGTGTGTGTTGGGGGAGGAGCGTGTGTGTGTGTTGGGGGAGGAGCGTGTGTGTGTGTTGGGTGAGGAGCAGTGTGTGTGTTGGGGGAGTAGCGTCTGTGTGTGTTGGGGGAGGAGCGTGTGTGTGTGTGTTGGGGGAGGAGCGTGTGTGTGTGTGTTTGGGGAGGAGCGTGTGTGTGTGTGTTTGGGGAGGAGCGTGTGTGTGTGTTGGGGGAGGAGCGTGTGTGTGTGTTGGGGGAGGAGCGTGTGTGTGTGTGTGTTGGTGGAGGAGCGTGTGTGTGTGTGTGTGTTGGGGGAGGAGCGTGTGTGTGTGTGTTGGGGGAGCAGCGTGAGTGTGTGTTGGGGGAGGAGCGTGTGTGTGTGTTGGGGGAGGAGCGTGTGTGTGTGTTGGGGGAGGAGCGTGTGTGTGTGTTGGGGGAGGAGCGAGTGTGTGTGTTGGGGGTGGAGCGTGTGGGTGTGTTGGGGGAGCAGCGTGTGTGTGTTGGGGAGGAGCGTGTGTGTCTGTTTGGGGAGGACCGTCTGTGTGTGTTGGGGGAGGAACGTATGTGTGTTGGGGGAGGAGCGTGTGTGTGTGTGTGTTGGGGGAGGAGCGTGTGTGTGTGTTGGGGGAGGAGCGTGTGTGTGTGTTGGGGGAGGAGCGTGTGTGTGCGTTGGGGGAGGAGCGTGTGTGTGTGTTGGGGGAGGAGCGTGTGTGTGTGTTGGGGGAGGAGCGTGTGTGTGTGTTGGGGGAGGAGCGTGTGTGTGTGTTGGGGGAGGAGCGTGTGTGTGTGTTGGGGGAGGAGCGTGCGTGTGTTGGGGGAGGAGCGTGTGTGTGTGTGTTGTGGGAGGAGCGTGTATGTGTGAGTTTTCGGGGAGGACCGTGTGTGTGTGTTGGTGGAGGAGCGTCTGTGTGTGTGTTGGGGGAGGAGCATGAGTGTGTTTTTGGGGGAGGAGCGTGTGTGTGTGTTGGGTGAGGAGCGTGTGTGTGTGTTGGGTGAGGAGCAGTGTGTGTGTTGGGGGAGGAGCGTGTGTGTGTGTGTTGGGGGAGGAGCGTGTGTGTGTGTGTTTGGGGAGGAGCGTGTGTGTGTGTTGGGGGAGGAGCGTGTGTGTGTGTTGGGGGAGGAGCGTGTGTGTGTGTGTGTTGGTGGAGGAGCGTGTGTGTGTGTGTGTGTTGGGGGAGGAGCGTGTGTGTGTGTGTTGGGGGAGGAGCGTGAGTGTGTGTTTGGGGAGGAGCGTGTGTGTGTGTTGGGGGAGGAGCGTGTGTGTGTGTTGGGGGAGGAGCGTGTGTGTGTGTTGGGGGAGGAGCGAGTGTGTGTGTTGGGGGTGGAGCGTGTGGGTGTGTTGGGGGAGCAGCGTGTGTGTGTGTTGGGGGAGGAGCGTGTGTGTGTGTTGGGGGAGGAGCGAGTGTGTGTGTTGGGGGTGGAGCGTGTGGGTGTGTTGGGGGAGCAGCGTGTGTGTGTTGGGGAGGAGCGTGTGTGTCTGTTTGGGGAGGATCGTCTGTGTGTGTTGGGGGAGGAACGTGTGTGTGTTGGGGGAGGAGCGTGTGTGTGTGTTGGGGGAGGAGCGTGTGTCTGTGTTGTGCGAGGAGCGTGTGTGTGTATTGGGGGAGGAGCGTGTGTGTGTGTTGGAGGAGGAGCGTGTGTGTGTGTTGGGGAGGAGCGTGTGTGTGCGTTGGGGGAGGAGCGTGTGTGTGTGATTTCTGGGAGGAGCGTGTGTGTGTGTGTTGGGGGAGGAGCGTGTGTGTGTGTGTGTGTTGGGGGAGGAGCGTGTGTGTGTGTTGGGGGAGGAACATGTGTGTGTGTTGGGGGAGGAGCGTGTGTCTGTGTTGTGCGAGGAGCGTGTGTGTGTATTGGGGGAGGAGTGTGTGTGTGTGTTGGGGGAGGAGCGTGTGTGTGTGTTGGGTGAGGAGCGTGTGTGTGTGTTGGGTGAGGAGCAGTGTGTGTGTTGGGGGAGTAGCGTCTGTGTGTGTTGGGGGAGGAGCGTGTGTGTGTGTGTTGGGGGAGGAGCGTGTGTGTGTGTGTGTTGGGGGAGGAGCGTGTGTGTGTGTTGGGGGAGGAGCGTGAGTGTGTGTTGGGGGAGGAGCGTGTGTGTGTGTTGGGGGAGGAGCGTGTGTGTGTGTGTGTTGGGGGAGGAGCGTGTGTGTGTGTGTGTGTGTTGGTGGAGGAGCGTGTGTGTGTGTGTTGGGGGAGGAGCGTGTGTGTGTGTTGGGGGAGGAGCGTGTGTGTGTGTTGGGGGAGGAGCGTGTGTGTGTGTTGGGGGAGGAGCGTGTGTGTGTGTTGGGGGAGGAGCGTGTGTGTGTGTTGGGGGAGGAGCGAGTGTGTGTGTTGGGGGTGGAGCGTGTGGGTGTGTTGGGGGAGCAGCGTGTGTGTGTTGGGGAGGAGCGTGTGTGTCTGTTTGGGGAGGACCGTCTGTGTGTGTTGGGGGAGGAACGTGTGTGTGTTGGGGGCGGAGCGCGTGTGTGTGTTGGGGGAGGAGCGTGTGTGTGTTGGGGGAGGAGCGTGTGTGTGTGTTGGGGGAGGAGCGTGTGTGTGTGTTGGGGGAGGAGCGTGTGTGTGTGTTGGGGGAGGAGCGTGTGTGTGTGATTTCTGGGAGGAGCGTGTGTGTGTGTGTTGGGGGAGGAGCGTGTGTGTGTGTGTTTTGGGGGCGGAGCGTGTGCGTGTGTTGGGGGAGGAGCGTGTGTGTGTGTTGGGGGAGGAGCATGTGTGTGTGTTGGGGGAGGAGCGTGTGTCTGTGTTGTGCGAGGAGCGTGTGTGTGTATTGGGGGAGGAGCGTGTGTGTGTGTTGGGGGAGGAGCGTGTGTGTGTGTTGGAGGAGGAGCGTGTGTGTGTGTTGGGGAGGAGCGTGTGTGTGCGTTGGGGGAGGAGCGTGTGTGTGCGTTGGGCGAGGAGCGTGTGTGTGCGTTGGGGGAGGAGCGTGTGTGTGCGTTGGGCGAGGAGCGTGTGTGTGTGTTTTCTGGGAGTAGCGTATGTGTGTGTGTGTGTGTTGGGGGAGGAGCGTGTGTGTGTGTTGGGGGAGGAGCGTGTGTGTGTTGGGGGAGGAGCGTGTGTGTGTTGGGGGCGGAGCGTGTGTGTGTGTTGGGGGAGGAGCGTGTGTGTGTGTTGGGGGGGAGCGAGTGTGTGTGTTGGGGGAGGAGCGTGTGTTTGTTGGGGGAGGAGCGTGTGTGTGTGTTTTCTGGGAGGAGAGTGTGTGTGTGTGTGTGTGTGCTGGGGGAGGAGCGTGTGTGTGTGTTGGGTGAGGAGCGTGTGTCTGTGTTCGGGGAGGAGCGTGTGTCTGTGTTGGGGGAGGAGCGTGTTTCTGTGTTGGGGGAGGAGCGTGTGTGTGTTGGGGGAGGAGCGTGTGTGTGTTGGGGGAGGAGCGTGTGTGTGTGTTGGGGGAGGAGCGTGTGTGTGTGTTGGGGGAGGAGCGTGTGTGTGTGTTGGGGGAGGACCGTGTGTGTGTGTGTTCGGGGAGGAGCGTGTGTCTGTGTTGTGCGAGGAGCGTATGTGTGTATTGGGGGAGGAGCGTGTGTGTGTGTTGGGGGAGGAGCGTGTGTGTGTGTTGGGGGAGGAGCGTGTGTGTGTGTTGGGGAGGAGCGTGTGTGTGCGTTGGGGGAGGAGCGTGTGTGTGCGTTGGGGGAGGAGCGTGTGTGTGCGTTGGGCGAGGAGCGTGTGTGTGTTGTTGAAGGAGCGTGTGTGTGTTGTTGAAGGAGCGTGTGTGTGTGTTTTCTGGGAGTAGCGTATGTATGTGTGTGTGTTGGGGGAGGAGCGTGTGTGTGTGTTGGGGGAGGAGCGTGTGTGTGTTGGGGGAGGAGCGTGTGTGTGTTGGGGGAGGAGCGTGTGTGTGTGTGTGTGTTGGGGGAGGAGCCTGTGTGTGTGTTTGGGGAGGAGCGTGTGTGTGTTGGGGCCGGAGCGTGTGTGTGTGTTTTCTGGGAGGAGCGTGTGTGTGTGTGTGTTTTGGGGGAGGAGCGTGTGCCTGTGTTGGGTGAGGAGCGTGTGTGTGTGTTGGGGGAGGAGCGTGTGTGTGTGTAGGGGGAGCAGCGCGTGTGTGTGTTTTCTGGGAGGAGCGTTTGTGTGTGTTGGGGGAGGAGCGTTTGTGTGTGTTGGGGAAGGAGCGTGTGTGTGTGGTGGTGGAGGAGCGTGTGTGTGTGTTGTGCGAGGAGCGTGTGTGTGTATTGGGGGAGGAGCGTGTGAGTGTGTTGGGGGAGGAGCGTGTGTGTGTGTTTTCTGGGAGGAGCATGTGTGTGTGTTGGGGGAGGAGCGTGTGTGTGTTTGGGGCGGAGCGTGTGTGTGTGTTGGGGGAGGAGCGTGTGTGTGTGTTGGGGAGGAGCGTGTCTGTGTGTTGGGGGAGGAGCTTGTGTGTGTGTTGGGGGAGGGGCGTGTGTGTGTGTTGGGGTTGGAGCGTGTGTATGTGTTTGGGGAGGAGCATGCGTGTGTTGGGGGAGGAGCGTGTGTGTGTGTGTTGTGGGAGGAGCGTGTATGTGTGAGTTTTGGGGGAGGAGCGTGTGTGTGTGTTGTTGGAGGACCGTCTGTGTGTGTGTTCAGGGAGGAACGTGTGTGTGTGTTGGGGGAGGAGCGTGTGTGTGTGTTGGGGGAGGAGCGTGTGTGTGTGTTGGGGGAGGAGCGTGTATGTGTGTTGGGGGAGGACCGTGTGTGTGTGTGTTGGGGCAGGAGCGTGTGTGTGTGTTGGGGGAGGAGCGTGCGTGTGTTGGGGGAGGAGCGTGTGTGTGTGTGATGTGGGAGGAGCGTGTATGTGTGAGTTTTCGGGGAGGACCGTGTGTGTGTGTTGGTGGAGGAGCGTCTGTGTGTGTGTTGGGGGAGGAGCATGAGTGTGTTTTTGGGGGAGGAGCGTGTGTGTGTGTTGGGTGAGGAGCGTGTGTGTGTGTGTTGGGTGAGGAGCAGTGTGTGTGTTGGGGGAGTAGCGTCTGTGTGTGTTGGGGGAGGAGCGTGTGCGTGTGTTTTGGGGGAGGAGCGTGTGTGTGTGTTGGGAGAGGAGCGTGTGTGTGTGTTGGGGGAGGAGCGTGTGTGTGTGTGTGTTGGGGGAGGAGCGTGTGTGTGTGTTGGGGGAGGAGCGTGTGTGTGTGTTGGGGGAGGAGCGTGTGCGTGTGTTTTGGGGGAGGAGCGTGTGTGTGTGTTGGGGGAGGAGCGCGTGTGTGTGTAGGGGGAGGAGCGCATGTGTGTGTTTTCTGGGAGGAGCGCGTGTGTGTGTTTTCTGGGAGGAGCGTTTGTGTGTGTTGGGGGAGGAACTTTTGTGTGTGTTGGGGGAGGAGCGTTTGTGTGTGTTGGGGAAGGAGCGTGTGTGTGTGTTGTGCGAGGAGCGTGTGTGTGTATTGGGGGAGGAGCGTGTGAGTGTGTTGGGGGAGGAGCGTGTGAGTGTGTTGGGGGAGGAGCGTGTGTGTGTGTTTTCTGGGAGGAGCATGTGTGTGTGTTGGGGGAGGAGCGTGTGTGTGTGTAGGGGGAGGAGCGCGTGTGTGTGTTTTCTGGGAGGAGCGTTTGTGTGTGTTTTCTGTGAGGAGCGTTTGTGTGTGTTGGGGGAGGAGCGTTTGTGTGTGTTGGGGAAGGAGCGTGTGTGTGTGGTGGTGGAGGAGCGTGTGTGTGTGTTGTGCGAGGAGCGTGTGTGTGTATTGGGGGAGGAGCGTGTGAGTGTGTTGGGGGAGGAGCGTGTGAGTGTGTTGGGGGAGGAGCGTGTGTGTGTGTTGGGGAGGAGCGTGTGTGTCTGGGGAGGAGCGTGTGTGTGTGTTGGGGGCGGAGCGTGTGTGTGTGTTGGGGGCGGAGTGTGTGTGTGTGTTGGGGGCGGAGTGTGTGTCTGTGTTGGGGGAGGAGCGTGTGTGTGTGTTGGGGGAGGAGCGTGTGTGTGTGTTGGGGGAGGAGCGTGTGTGTGTGTTTGGGGAGGAGCATGCGTGTCTTGTGGGAGGAGCGTGTGTGTGTGTCTTGTGGGAGGAGCGTGTATCTGAGAGTTTTGGGGGAGGAGCGTGTGTGTGTGTTGTTGGAGGAGCGTCTGTGTGTGTGTTGGGGGAGGAGCATGAGTGTGTGTTGGGGGAGGAGCGTGTGTCTGTGTTGGGTGAGGAGCGTGTGTGTGTGTTGGGGGCGGAGCGTGCGTGTGTGTTGGGGGAGGAGCGTGTGTGTGTGTTGGGGGAGGAGCGTGTGTGTGTGTTGGGGGAGGAGCGTGTGTGTGTGTGTGTTGGGGGAGGAGCGTGTGTGTGTGTTGGGGGAGGAGCGTGTGTGTGTGTTGGGGGAGGAGCGTGTGTGTGTGTGGGGGAGGAGCGTGTGTGTGTGTTGGGGAGGAGCGTGTGTGTGTGTTGGGGGAGGAGCGTGCGTGTGTTGCGGGAGGAGCGTGTGTGTGTGTGTTGTGGGAGGAGCGTGTATGTGTGAGTTTTCGGGGAGGACCGTGTGTGTGTGTTGGTGGAGGAGCGTCTGTGTGTGTGTTGGGGGAGGAGCATGAGTGTGTTTTTGGGGGAGGAGCGTGTGTGTGTGTTGGGTGAGGAGCGTGTGTGTGTGTTGGGTGAGGAGCAGTGTGTGTGTTGGGGGAGTAGCGTCTGTGTGTGTTGGGGGAGGAGCGTGTGTGTGTGTGTTGGGGGAGGAGCGTGTGTGTGTGTGTTGGGGGAGGAGCGTGTGTGTGTGTGTTGGGTGAGGAGCGGGTGTCTGTGTGTTTGGGGAGGAGCGTGTGTGTGTGTTGGGGGAGGAGCGTGTGTGTGTGTTGGGGCAGGAGCGTGTGTGTGTGTGTGTTGGGGGAGGAGCGTGTGTGTGTGTTGGGGGAGGAGCGTGTGTGTGTGTGTTGGGGGAGGAGCGTGTGTGTGTGTTGGGGGAGGAGCGTGTGTGTGTGTTGGGGGAGGAGCGTGTGTGTGTGTTGGGGGAGGAGCGTGTGTGTGTGTTGGGGGTGGAGCGTGTGGGTGTGTTGGGGGAGCAGCGTGTGTGTGTTGGGGAGGAGCGTGTGTGTCTGTTTGGGGAGGACCGTCTGTGTGTGTTGGGGGAGGAACGTGTGTGTGTTGGGGGCGGAGCGCGTGTGTGTGTTGGGGGAGGAGCGTGTGTGTGTTGGGGGAGGAGCGTGTGTGTGTGTTGGGGGAGGAGCGTGTGTGTGTGTTGGGGGAGGAGCGTGTGTGTGTGTTGGGGGAGGAGCGTGTGTGTGTGATTTCTGGGAGGAGCGTGTGTGTGTGTGTTGGGGGAGGAGCGTGTGTGTGTGTGTTGGGGGAGGAGCGTGTGAGTGTGTGTGTGTTGGGGGAGGAGCGTGTGTGTGTGTTGGGGGAGGAGCATGTGTGTGTGTTGGGGGAGGAGCGTGTGTCTGTGTTGTGCGAGGAGCGTGTGTGTGTATTGGTGGAGGAGTGTGTGTGTGTGTTGGGGGAGGAGCGTGTGTGTGTGTTGGGTGAGGAGCGTGTGTGTGTGTTGGGTGAGGAGCAGTGTGTGTGTTGGGGGAGTAGCGTCTGTGTGTGTTGGGGGAGGAGCGTGTGTGTGTGTGTTGGGGGAGGAGCGTGTGTGTGTGTGTTGGGGGAGGAGAGTGTGTGTGTGTTGGGGGAGGAGCGTGTGTGTGTGTTGGGGGAGGAGCGTGAGTGTGTGTTGGGGGAGGAGCGTGTGTGTGTGTTGGGGGAGGAGCGTGTGTGTGTGTGTGTTGGGGGAGGAGCGTGTGTGTGTGTGTGTTGGGGGAGGAGCGTGTGTGTGTGTGTTGGGGGAGGAGCGTGGGGGGTTGGTGGGGTGGGGGGGGGGGGTGTGGGGAGGGTGTTGTGCGTGTGTGTGTGTGGGGGGTGAGGCGTGTGTGTGCTTAATGTGATGTGTGTGGGGGGAGGGGAGGGTGATGTGAGTGTGTATGTTTGGGGGAGGAGCGTGTGTGTGTGTGTGTTGGGGGAGGAGCGTGTGTGTGTGTGTTGGGGGAGGAGCGTGTGTGTGTGTTGGGGGAGGAGCGTGTGTGTGTGTTGGGGGAGGAGCGTGTGTGTGTGTTGGGGGAGGAGCGAGTGTGTGTGTTGGGGGTGGAGCGTGTGGGTGCGTTGTGGGAGCAGCGTGTGTGTGTTGGGGAGGAGCGTGTGTGTCTGTTTGGGGAGGACCGTCTGTGTGTGTTGGGGGAGGAACGTGTGTGTGTTGTGGGCGGAGCGCGTGTGTGTGTTGGGGGAGGAGCGTGTGTGTGTTGGGGGAGGAGCGTGTGTGTGTGTTGGGGGAGGAGCGTGTGTGTGTGTTGGGGGAGGAGCGTGTGTGTGTGTTGGGGGAGGAGCGTGTGTGTGTGATTTCTGGGAGGAGCGTGTGTGTGTGTGTTGGGGGAGGAGCGTGTGTGTGTGTGTGTGTTGGGGGAGGAGCGTGTGTGTGTGTTGGGGGAGGAGCATGTGTGTGTGTTGGGGGAGGAGCTTGTGTCTGTGTTGTGCGAGGAGTGTGTGTGTGTATTGGGGGAGGAGCGTGTGTGTGTGTTGGGGGAGGAGCGTGTGTGTGTGTTGGGGGAGGAGCGAGTGTGTGTGTTGGGGGTGGAGCGTGTGGGTGCGTTGTGGGAGCAGCGTGTGTGTGTTGGGGAGGAGCGTGTGTGTCTGTTTGGGGAGGACCGTCTGTGTGTGTTGGGGGAGGAACGTGTGTGTGTTGTGGGCGGAGCGCGTGTGTGTGTGTTGGGGGAGGAGCGTGTGTGTGTTGGGGGAGGAGCGTGTGTGTGTGTTTGGGGAGGAGCGTGTGTGTGTGTTGGGGGAGGAGCGTGTGTGTGTGTTGGGGGAGGAGCGTGTGTGTGTGATTTCTGGGAGGAGCGTGTGTGTGTTTGTTGGGGGAGGAGCGTGTGTGTGTGTGTGTGTTGGGGGAGGAGCGTGTGTGTGTGTTGGGGGAGGAGCATGTGTGTGTGTTGGGGGAGGAGCGTGTGTCTGTGTTGTGCGAGGAGTGTGTGTGTGTATTGGGGGAGGAGTGTGTGTGTGTGTTGGGGGAGGAGCGTGTGTGTGTGTTGGGGAGGAGCGTGTGTGTGCGTTGGGGGAGGAGCGTGTGTGTGCGTTGGGCGAGGAGCGTGTGTGCGCGTTGGGCGAGGAGCGTGTGTGTGTGTTGGGGGCGGAGCGTGTGTGTGTGTTGGGGGAGGAGCGTGTGTGTGTGTTGGGGGGAACGAGTGTGTGTGTTGGGGGAGGAGCGTGTGTTCGTTGGGGGAGGAGCGTGTGTGTGTGTTTTCTGGGAGGAGAGTTTGTGTGTGTGTGTGTGTGTGCTGGGGGAGGAGCGTGTGTGTGTGTTGGGTGAGGAGCGTGTGTCTGTGTTGGGGGAGGAGCGTGTGTCTGTGTTGGGGGAGGAGCGTGTGTCTGTGTTGGGGGAGGAGCGTGTTTCTGTGTTGGGGGAGGAGCATGTGTGTGTTGGGGGAGGAGCGTGTGTGTGTTGGGGGAGGAGCGTGTGTGTGTGTTGGGGGAGGAGCATGTGTGTGTGTTGGGGGAGGAGCGTGTGTGTGTGTTGGGGGAGGACCGTGTGTGTGTGTGTTGGGGGAGGAGCGTGTGTCTGTGTTGTGCGAGGAGCGTGTGTGTGTATTGGGGGAGGAGCGTGTGTGTGTGTTGGGGGAGGAGCGTGTGTGTGTGTTGGGGGAGGAGCGTGTGTGTGTGTTGGGGAGGAGCGTGTGTGTGCGTTGGGGGAGGAGTGTGTGTGTGTGTTGGGGGAGGAGTTTGTGTGTGTGAGTTGGTATAGGAGGGTGTGTGTGTGTGTTGGGGGAGGAGGGTGTGTGTGTGTGTTGGGGGAGGAGGGTGTGTGTGTGTGTTGGGGGAGGAGGGTGTGTGTGTGTGTTGGGGGAGGAGGGTGTGTGTTTGTGTTGGGGGAGGAGCGTGTGTGTGTTGGAAGAGCGTGTGTGTGTGTGTGTGTGTTGGGGGAGGAGCGTGTGTGTGTGTGCGTGTGTGTGTTGGGGGAGGAGCGCGTGTGTGTGTGTGTTGGGGGAGGAGCGTGTGTGTGTGTGCGTGTGTGTGTTGGGGGCGGTGTGCGTGTGTGTGTTGGGGGAGGAGCGCGTGTGTGTGTGTGTTGGGGGAGGAGCGTGTGTGTGTTGGGGAGGAGCGTGTGTGTGTGTGTGTGTTGCGGGAGGAGCATGTGTGTGTTTGTGGTGGGGGAGGAGCGTGTGTGTGTGTTGGGGGAGCGTGTGTGTGTGTTGGGGGAGCGTGTGTGTGTGTTGGGGGAGGAGCGCGTGTGTGTGTGTGTTGGGGGAGGAGCGTGTGTGTGTGTGTTGGGGGAGGAGTGTGTGTGTGTGTGTGTTGGGGGAGGAGCGTGTGTGTGTGTTGGGGGAGGAGCGTGCGTGTTTGTGTGTTGGGGGAGGAGCGTGTGTGTGTGTGTTGGGGGAGGTGCGTGTTTGTGTTGGGGGAGGAGCGTGTGTGTGTTGGGGGAGGAGTGTGTGTGTGTGTTGGGGGAGGAGTTTGTGTGTGTGAGTTGGGATAGGAGGGTGTGTGTGTGTGTTGGGGGAGGAGGGTGTGTGTGTGTGTTGGGGGAGGAGGGTGTGTGTTTGTGTTGGGGGAGGAGCGTGTGTGTGTTGGAGGAGCGTGTGTGTGTGTGTGTGTGTGTGTGTGTGTGTGTGTGTGTTGGGGGAGGAGCGTGTGTGTGTGTGCGTGTGTGTGTTGGGGGAGGAGCGCGTGTGTGTGTGTGTTGGGGGAGGAGCGTGTGTGTGTGTGCGTGTGTGTGTTGGGGGCGGTGTGCGTGTGTGTGTTGGGGGAGGAGCGCGTGTGTGTGTGTGTTGGGGGAGGAGCGTGTGTGTGTGTGTGTGTTGCGGGAGGAGCATGTGTGTGTTTGTGGTGGGGGAGGAGCGTGTGTGTGTGTTGGGGGAGGAGCGTGGGTGTGAGTTGGGGAGGAGCGTGGGTGTGTGTGCGTTGGGGGAGGAGCGTGTGTGTGTGCTGGGGGAGGAGCGTGTGTGTGTGCTGGGGGAGGAGCGTGTGTGTGTGCTGGGGGAGGAGCGTGTGTGTGTGTGTGTGTGTTGGGGGAGGAGCGTTTGTGTGTGGGTGTGTTGGGGGAGGAGCGTGTGTGTGTGTGTGTGTTGCGGGAGGAGCGTGTTTGTGTGTGTGTGTTGGGGGAGGAGCGTGTTTGTGTGTGTTTGTTGGGGGAGGAGCGTGTGTGTGTGTTGGGGGAGGAGTGTGTGTGTGTGTGTGTGTTGGGGGAGGAGCGTGTGTGTGTGTTGTGGGAGGAGCGTGTGTGTGTTGGGGGAGGAGCATGTGTGTGTTGAGGGAGGAGTGTGTGTGTGTGTGTTGGGGGAGGAGCGTGTGTGTGTTTTGGGGGAGGAGCGTGTGTGTGCGTTGTGGGAGGAGCGTGTGTGTGCGTTGGGTGAGGAGCGTGTGTGTCCGTTGGGTGAGGAGCGTGTGTGTGTGTTGGGGGAGGAGCGTGTGTGTGTGTTGGGGGAGGAGCGTGTTTGTGTTGGGGGAGGAGCGTGTGTGTGTGTTGGGGGAGGAGTTTGTGTGTGTGAGTTGGGATAGGAGGGGGTGTGTGTGTGTTGGGGGAGGAGGGTGTGTGTGTGTGTTGGGGGAGGAGGGTGTGTGTTTGTGTTGGGGGAGGTGCGTGTGTGTGTTGGAAGAGCGTGTGTGTGTGTGTGTGTGTGTGTGTGTGTGTTGGGGGAGGAGCGTGTGTGTGTTGGAGGAGCGTGTGTGTGTGTGCGTGTGTGTGTTGGGGGAGGAGCGCGTGTGTGTGTGTGTTGGGGGAGGAGCGTGTGTGTGTGTGCGTGTGTGTGTTGGGGGAGGAGCGCGTGTGTGTGTGTGTTGGGGGAGGAGCGTGTGTGTGTGTTGGATGAGGAGCGTGTGTGTGTGTTGGGGGAGGAGCGTGTGTGTGTGTTGGGGGAGGAGCGTGTTTGTGTTGGGGGAGGAGCGTGTGTGTGTTGGGGGAGGAGTGTGTGTGTGTGTTGGGGGAGGAGTTTGTGTGTGTGAGTTGGGATAGGAGGGTGTGTGTGTGTGTTGGGGGAGGAGGGTGTGTGTGTGTGTGTTGGGGGAGGAGGGTGTGTGTTTGTGTTGGGGGAGGAGCGTGTGTGTGTTGGAGGAGCGTGTGTGTGTGTGTGTGTGTGTGTGTGTGTGTTGGGGGAGGAGCGTGTGTGTGTTGGAGGAGCGTGTGTGTGTGTTGGGGGAGGAGCGCGTGTGTGTGTGTGTTAGGGGAGGAGCGCGTGTGTGTGTGCGTGTGTGTGTTGGGGGAGGAGCGCGTGTGTGTGTGTGTTGGGGGAGGAGCGCGTGTGTGTGTGTGTTGGGGGAGGAGCGCGTGTGTGTGTGTGTTGGGGGAGGAGCGTGTGTGTGTGTTGGGGGAGGAGTGTGTGAGTGTGTTGGGGGAGGAGTTTGTGTGTGTGAGTTGGGATAGGAGGGTGTGTGTTTGTGTTGGGGGAGGAGCGTGTGTGTGTTGGAGGAGCGTGTGTGTGTGTGCGTGTGTGTGTGTGTGTGTGTGTGTGTTGGGGGAGGAGCGTGTGTGTGTGTGTGTTGGGGGAGGAGCGTGTGTGTGTTGGAGGAGCGTGTGTGTGTGTGCGTGTGTGTGTTGGGGGAGGAGCGCGTGTGTGTGTGTGTTGGGGGAGGAGCGCGTGTGTGTGTGTGTTGGGGGAGGAGCGTGTGTGTGTGTGTGTGTGTGTGTGTTGCGGGAGGAGCATGTGTGTGTGTGTGGTGGGGGAGGAGCGTGTGTGCGTGTGTTGGGGAAGGAGCGAGTGTGTGTGTTGGGGGAGGAGCGTGGGTGTGAGTTGGGGAGGAGCGTGGGTGTGTGTGCGTTGGGGGAGGAGCGTGTGTGTGTGCTGGGGGAGGAGCGTGTGTGTGTGCTGGGGGAGGAGCGTGTGTGTGTGTGTGTGTGTGTGTGTGTGTGTGTGTGTTGGGGGAGGAGTGTTTGTGTGTGTGTGTGTTGGGGGTGGAGCGTGTGTGTGTGTGTGTGTGTGTTGGGGGAGGAGCGTGTTTGTGTGTGTGTGTTGGGGGAGGAGCGTGTGTGTGTGTTGGGGGAGGAGCGTGTGTGTGTGTTGTGGGAGGAGCGTGTGTGTGTTGGGGGAGGAGCATGTGTGTGTTGGGGGAGGAGTGTGTGTGTGTGTTGGGGGAGGAGGGTGTGTGTGTGTGTGTGTGTTGGGGGAGGAGCGTGTGTGTGTTGGGGGAGGAGCGTGTGTGTGTTGGAGGAGCGTGTGTGTGTGTTGGGGGAGGAGCGCGTGTGTGTGTGTGTTGGGGGAGGAGCGTGTGTGTGTGTGTTGGGGGAGGAGTGTGTGTGTGTGTGTTGGGGGAGGAGCGTGTGTGTGTGTTGGGGGAGGAGCGTGCGTGTTTGTGTGTTGGGGGAGGAGCGTGTGTGTGTGTGTTGGGGGAGGAGCGTGTGTGTGTGTTGGGGGAGGAGCGTGTGTGTGTGTGTGTGTGTGTGTGTGTGTGTGTGTGTTGGGGGAGGAGCGTGTGTGTGTGTTGGGGGAGGAGCGTGTGTGTGTGTTGGGGGAGGAGCGTGTGTGTGTTTTGGGGGAGGAGCGTGTGTGTGCGTTGTGGGAGGAGCGTGTGTGTGCGTTGGGTGAGGAGCGTGTGTGTGCGTTGGGTGAGGAGCCTGTGTGTGTGTTGGGGGAGGAGCATGTGTGTGTGTTGGGGGAGGAGCGTGTGTGTGTTGGGGGAGGAGCGTGTTTGTGTTGGGGGAGGAGCGTGTGTGTGTTGGGGGAGGAGTGTGTGTGTGTGTTGGGGGAGGAGTGTGTGTGTGTGTTGGGGGAGGAGTTTGTGTGTGTGAGTTGGGATAGGAGGGTGTGTGTGTGTGTTGGGGGAGGAGGGTGTGTGTGTGTGTTGGGGGAGGAGGGTGTGTGTGTGTGTTGGGGGAGGAGGGTGTGTGTGTGTGTTGGGGGAGGAGGGTGTGTGTTTGTGTTGGGGGAGGAGCGTGTGTGTGTTGGAGGAGCGTGTGTGTGTGTGTGTGTGTGTGTGTGTGTGTTGGGGGAGGAGCGTGTGTGTGTGTGCGTGTGTGTGTTGGGGGAGGAGCGCGTGTGTGTGTGTGTTGGGGGAGGAGCGTGTGTGTGTGTGCGTGTGTGTGTTGGGGGAGGAGCGCGTGTGTGTGTGTGTTGGGGGAGGAGCGTGTGTGTGTTGGGGGAGGAGCGTGTGTGTGTGTGTGTGTTGCGGGAGGAGCATGTGTGTGTTTGTGGTGGGGGAGGAGCGTGTGTGTGTGTTGGGGGAGCGTGTGTGTGTGTTGGGGGAGGAGCGCGTGTGTGTGTGTGTTGGGGGAGGAGCGTGTGTGTGTGTGTTGGGGGAGGAGTGTGTGTGTGTGTGTGTTGGGGGAGGAGCGTGTGTGTGTGTTGGGGGAGGAGCGTGTGTGTGTGTTGGGGGAGGAGCGTGCGTGTTTGTGTGTTGGGGGAGGAGCGTGTGTGTGTGTGTTGGGGGAGGAGCGTGTGTGTGTGTTGGGGGAGGAGCGTGTGTGTGTGTGTGTGTGTGTGTGTGTGTTGGGGGAGGAGCGTGTGTGTGTGTTGGGGGAGGAGCGTGTGTGTGTGTTGGGGGAGGAGCGTGTGTGTGCGTTGGGGGAGGAGCGTGTGTGTGTTTTGGGGGAGGAGCGTGTGTGTGCGTTGTGGGAGGAGCGTGTGTGTGCGTTGGGTGAGGAGCGTGTGTGTCCGTTGGGTGAGGAGCGTGTGTGTGTGTTGGGGGAGGAGCATGTGTGTGTGTTGGGGGAGGAGCGTGTGTGTGTTGGGGGAGGTGCGTGTTTGTGTTGGGGGAGGAGCGTGTGTGTGTTGGGGGAGGAGTGTGTGTGTGTGTTGGGGGAGGAGTTTGTGTGTGTGAGTTGGGATAGGAGGGTGTGTGTGTGTGTTGGGGGAGGAGGGTGTGTGTGTGTGTTGGGGGAGGAGGGTGTGTGTGTGTGTTGGGGGAGGAGCGTGTGTGTGTTGGAGGAGCGTGTGTGTGTGTGTGTGTGTGTGTGTGTTGGGGGAGGAGCGTGTGTGTGTGTGCGTGTGTGTGTTGGGGGAGGAGCGCGTGTGTGTGTGTGTTGGGGGAGGAGCGTGTGTGTGTGTGTTGGGGGAGGAGCGCGTGTGTGTGTGTGTTGGGGGAGGAGCGTGTGTGTGTGTGTGTGTTGCGGGAGGAGCATGTGTGTGTTTGTGGTGGGGGAGGAGCGTGTGTGTGTGTTGGGGGAGGAGCGTGGGTGTGAGTTGGGGAGGAGCGTGGGTGTGTGTGCGTTGGGGGAGGAGCGTGTGTGTGTGCTGGGGGAGGAGCGTGTGTGTGTGCTGGGGGAGGAGCGTGTGTGTGTGTGTGTGTGTTGGGGGAGGAGCGTTTGTGTGTGGGTGTGTTGGGGGAGGAGCGTGTGTGTGTGTGTGTGTTGGGGGAGGAGCATGTTTGTGTGTGTGTGTTGGGGGAGGAGCGTGTTTGTGTGTGTGTGTTGGGGGAGGAGCGTGTGTGTGTGTTGGGGGAGGAGTGTGTGTGTGTGTGTGTGTTGGGGGAGGAGCGTGTGTGTGTGTTGGGGGAGGAGCGTGTGTGTGTGTTGTGGGAGGAGCGTGTGTGTGTTGGGGGAGGAGCATGTGTGTGTTGAGGGAGGAGTGTGTGTGTGTGTGTTGGGGGAGGAGTTTGTGTGTGTGTGTTGGGATAGGAGGGTGTGTGTGTGTGTTGGGGGAGGAGGGTGTGTGTGTGTGTGTGTGTTGGGGGAGGAGCGTGTGTGTGTTGGGGGAGGAGCGTGTGTGTGTGTGTTGGGGGAGGAGCACGTGTGTGTGTGTGTTGGGGGAGGAGCGCGTGTGTGTGTGTGTTGGGGGAGGAGCGTGTGTGTGTGTGTTGGGGGTGGAGCGTGTGTGTGTGTGTGTGTTGTGGGAGGAGCGTGTGTGTGTGTGTGTGTGTGTGTGTGTGTTGGGGGAGGAGCGTGTGTGTGTGTGTGTTGGGGGAGGAGCGTGTGTGTGTGTGTGTGTTGGGGGAGGAGCGTGTGTGTGTGTTGGGGGAGGAGCGTGTGTGTGTGATGGGGGTGGAGCGTGTGTGTGTGTGTCGGGGGTGGAGCGTGTGTGTGTGTTGGGGGAGGAGCGTGTGTGTGCGTTGGGGGAGGAGCGTGTGTGTGTGCTGGGGGAGGAGCGTGTGTGTGTGTGTGTGTGTGTTGGGGGCGGAGCGTTTGTGTGTGTGTGTGTGTTGTGGGAGGAGCGTGTGTGTGTGTTGGGGGAGGAGCGTGTTTGTGTGTGTGTGTTGGGGGAGGAGCGTGTTTGTGTGTGTTTGTTGGGGGAGGAGCGTGTGTGTGTGTGTGTGTGTTGGGGGAGGAGCGTGTGTGTGTGTTGGGGGAGGAGCGTGTGTGTGTGTGTTGGGGGAGGAGCGTGTGTGTGTGTTGGGGGAGGAGCGTGTGTGTGTGTTGGGGGAGGAGCGTGTGTGTGTGTTGGGGGAGGAGCGTGTGTGTGTGTGTGTTGGGGGAGGACTGTGTGTGTGTGTTGGGGGAGGAGCGTGTGTGTGTGTCGGGGGAGGAGCGTGTGTGTGTGTGTGTGTCTGTGTTGGGGGAGGATTGTGTGAGTGTGTGTGGTGGGGGAGGTGCGTGTGTGTGTGTGTTTTGGGGAGGAGCGTGTGTGTGTGTGTGTAGGGGGAGGAGCTTGTGTGTGTGTGTGTGTGTGTGTGTTTTGGGGGAGGAGCGTGTGAGTGTGTGTGTTGGGGGCGGAGCGTGTGTATGTGAGTGTGTGTGTAGGGGGAGGAGCGTGTGTGTGTGTGTGTGTGTGTTGGGGGAGGAGCGTGTGTGTGTGTATGTGTGTGTTGGGGGAGGAGCGTGTGTGTGTGTTGTGGGAGGAGCGTGTGTGTGTGTGTGTTGGGGGAGGAGCCTGTGTGTGTTGGGGGAGGAGGTTGTGTGTGTGAGTTGGGGGAGGAGCGTGTGTGTGCGTTGGGTGAGGAGCGTGTGTATGCGTTGGGTGAGGAGCGTGTGTGTGTGTTGGGGGAGGAGCGTGTGTGTGTGTTGCGGGAGGAGCGTGTGTGTGTTGGGGGAGGAGCGTGTGTGTGTTGGGGGAGGAGCGTGTGTGTGTGTTGGGGGAGGAGCGTGTGTGTGTTGGGGGAGGAGCGTGTGTGTGTTGGGGGAGGAGCGTGTGTGTGTTGGGGGAGGAGTGTGTGTGTGTGTGTTGGGGGAGGAGTTTGTGTGTGTGAGTTGGGATAGGAGGGTGTGAGTGTGTGTTGGGATAGGAGGGTGTGTGTGTGTGTTGGGGGAGGAGGGTGTGTGTTTGTGTTGGGGGAGGAGCGTGTGTGTGTGTGTGTGTGTGTGTGTTGGGGGAGGAGCGTGTGTGTGTGTGTTGGGGAGGAGCGTGTGTGTGTTGGAGGAGCATGTGTGTGTGTGTGTGTGTGTGTTGGGGGAGGAGCGCGTGTGTGTGTGTGTTGGGGGAGGAGCGTGTGTGTGAGTGTGTTGGGGGTGGAGCGTGTGTGTGTGTGTGTGTTGGGGGAGGAGCGTGTGTGTGTGTTGGGGGAGGAGCGTGTGTGTGTGTTGGGGGAGGAGCGTGTGCGTGTGTTGGGGAAGGAGCGTGTGCGTGTGTTGGGGGAGGAGCGTGGGTGTGTGTGCGTTCGGGGAGGAGCGTGTGTGTGTGCTGGGGGAGGAGCGTGTGTGTGTGCTGGGGGAGGAGCGTGTGTGTGTGTGTGTGTGTGTGTTGGGGGAGGAGAGTTTGTGTGTGTGTGTGTTGGGGGAGGAGTGTGTGTGTGTGTGTGTTGGGGGAGGAGCGTGTTTGTGTGTGTGTGTTGGGGGAGGAGCGTGTGTGTGTGTTGGGGGAGGAGTGTGTGTGTGTGTGTGTGTTGGGGGAAGAGTTTGTGTGTGTGTGTGTGGGATAGGAGGGTGTGTGTCTGTGTTGGGGGAGGAGGGTGTGTGTTTGTGTTGGGGGAGGAGGGTGTGTGTGTGTGTGTGTGTTTGTGTGTGTGTGTGTGTCTTGGGGGAGGAGCGTGTGTGTGTTGGGGGAGGAGCGTGTGTGTGTTGGAGGAGCGTGTGTGTGTGTGTGTGTTGGGGGAGGAGCGCGTGTGTGTGTGTGTTGGGGGAGGAGCGTGTGTGTGTGTGTGTTGGGGGAGGAGCGTGTGTGTGTGTGTTGGGGGAGGAGCGTGTGTGTGTGTGTTGGGGGTGGAGCGTGTGTGTGTGTGTGTGTGTGTGTGTGTGTTGGGGGAGGAGCGTGTGTGTGTGTTGGGGGAGGAGCGTGTGTGTGTGTGTGTTGGGGGAGGAGCGTGTGTGTGTGTGTGTTGGGGGAGGAGCGTGTGTGTGTGTGTGTGTGTTGGGGGAGGAGCGTGTGTGTGTGTGTTGGGGGAGGAGCGTGTGTGTGTGTGTTGGGGGAGGAGCGTGTGTGTGTGTTGGGGGAGGAGCGTGTGTGTGTGTGTCGGGGGTGGAGCGTGTGTGTGTGTGTCGGGGGAGGAGCGTGTGTGTGTGTGTTGGGGAGGAGCGTGTGTGTGTGTTGGGGAAGGAGCCTGTGTGTGCTTTGGGGGAGGAGCGTGTGTGTGTGCTGGGGAAGGAGCGTGTGTGTGTGCTGGGGGAGGAGCGTGTGTGTGTGTGTGTGTGTGTGTGTGTGTGTGTGTGTGTGTGTGTGTGTGTGTGTGTGTGTTGGGGGCGGAGCGTTTGTGTGTGTGTGTGTTGGGGGCGGAGCGTTTGTGTGTGTGTGTTGGGGGAGGAGCGTGTGTGTGTGTGTGTGTTTGGGGGAGGAGCGTGTTTGTGTGTGTGTGTTGGGGGAGGAGCGTGTGTGTGTGTTGGGGGAGGAGCGTGTGTGTGTGTGTGTGTGTTGGGGGAGGAGCGTGTGTGTGTGTTGGGGGAGGAGCGTGTGTGTGTGTTGGGGGAGGAGCGTGTGAGTGTGTGTGATGGGGCGGAGCGTGTGTATGAGTGTGTGTGTGTAGGGGGAGGAGCGTGTGTGTGTGTGTGTGTGTGTGTGTGTTGGGGGAGGAGCGTGTGTGTGTGTATGTGTGTGTTGGGGGAGGAGCGTGTGTGTGTGTTGTGGGAGGAGCGTGTGTGTGTGTGTGTGTTGGGGGAGGAGCGTGTGTGTGTTGGGGGAGGAGGTTGTGTGTGTGAGTTGGGGGCGGAGGGTGTGTGTGTGTGTTGGGGTAGGAGGGTGTGTGTGTGTGTTGGGGGAGGAGGGTGTGTGTGTGTGTTGGGGGAGGAGGGTGTGTGTGTGTGTTGGGGGAGGAGGGTGTGTGTGTGTGTTGGGGGAGGAGGGTGTGTGTGTGTGTTGGGGGAGGAGGGTGTGTGTGTGTGTTCGGATAGTAGGGTGTGTGTGTGTGTTGGGGGATGAGCGGGTGTGTGTTGGGGGAGGAGGGTGTGTGTGTTTTGGGGGAGGAGCGTGTGTGTGTGTGTTGGGATAGTAGGGTGTGTGTGTGTGTTGGGGGAGGAGCGTGTGTGTGTTGGGGGAGGAGGGTGTGTGTGTGTTTTGGGGGAGGAGCGTGTGTGTGTGTGTTGGGATAGTAGGGTGTGTGTGTGTGTTGGGGGAGGAGCGTGTGTGTGTTGGGGGAGGAGGGTGTGTGTGTGTGTTGGGGGAGGAGCGTGTGTGTGTTTTGGGGGAGGAGCGTGTGTGTGTGTGTGTGTGTGTGTGTGTGTGTTGGGGGAGGAGCGTGTGTGTGTGTGTTGGGGGAGGAGCGTGTGTGTGTGTGTGTTGGGGAGGAGCGTGTGTGTGTTTTGGGGGAGGAGCGTGTGTGTGTGTGTGTGTGTGTGTGTGTGTGTTGGGGGAGGAGCGTGCGTGTGTGTGTGTTGGGGGAGGAGCGTGTGTGTGTGTGTTGGGGGAGGAGCGTGTGTGTGTGTGTGTGTGTGTGTGTTGGGGGAGGAGCGTGTGTGTGTGTGTTGGGGGAGGAGCGTGTGTGTGTGTGTGTTGGGGGAGGTGCGTGTGTGTGTGTGTGTGTTGGGGGAGGAGCGTGTGTGTGTGTTGGGGGAGGAGCGTGTGTGTGTTTTCGGGGAGGAGCGTGTGTGTGCGTTGTGGGAGGAGCGTGTGTGTGCTTTGGGTGAGGAGCGTGTGTGTGCGTTGGGTGAGGAGCGTGTGTGTGCGTTGGGTGAGGAGCGTGTGTGTGCGTTGGGGGAGGAGCGTGTGTGTGTTGGGGAGGAGTGTGTGTGTGTGTGTTGGGGGAGGAGTTTGTGTGTGTGAGTTGGGATAGGAGGGTGTGTGTGTGTGTTGGGGGAGGTGGGTGTGTGTGTGTGTTGGGGGAGGAGGGTGTGTGTTTGTGTTGGGGGAGGAGGGTGTGTGTGTGTCTGTGTGTGTGTGTGTGTGTGTGTGTGTTGGGGGAGGAGCGTGTGTGTGTGTGTTGAGGGAGGAGCGTGTGTGTGTTGGAGGAGCGTGTGTGTGTGTGTGTGTGTTGGGGGAGGAGCGCGTGTGTGTGTGTGTGTTGGGGGAGGAGCGTGTGTGTGTGTGTTGGGGGTGGAGCGTGTGTGTGTGTGTGTGTGTGTGTGTGTGTTGGGGGAGGAGCATGTGTGTGTGTTGGGGGAGGAGCGTGTGTGTGTGTTGGGGGAGGAGCGTGTGTGTGTGTTGGGGGAGGAGCGTGTGTGTGTGTTGGGGGAGGAGCGTGTGTGTGTGTTGGGGAAGAAGCGTGTGCGTGTGTTGGGGGAGGAGCGTGGGTGTGAGGTGGGGAGGAGCGTGGGTGTGTGTGCGTTGGGGGAGGAGCGTGTGTGTGTGCTGGGGGAGGAGCGCGTGTGTGTGCTGGGGGAGGAGCGTGTGTGTGTGTGTTGGGGGAGGAGCGTTTGTGTGTGTGTGTGTTGGGGGAGGAGCGTGTGTGTGTGTGTGTTGGGGGAGGAGCGTGTTTGTGTGTGTGTGTTGGGGGAGGAGCGTGTGTGTGTGTGTGTGTTGGGGGAGGAGCGTGTTTGTGTGTGTGTGTTGGGGGAGGAGTGTGTGTGTGTGAGTGTGTGTGTTGGGGGAGGAGTTTGTGTGTGTGTTGGGATAGGAGGGTGTGTGTGTGTGTTGGGGGAGGAGGGTGTGTGTTTGTGTTGGGGGAGGAGGGTGTGTGTGTGTGTGTGTGTGTTGGGGGAGGAGCGTGTGTGTGTT